>NW_019524959.1:347830-350502 GCF_002814215.2 Seriola lalandi dorsalis | reverse complement strand
GGGGGGGGGAGGGGGGTTGCGCAATAGTCGACCTACCAAGCTGTCAAGTTTTTAAAGGCTCTTATGTCTTCAGCAGATTGTAGTTGAAACAGAAATTGAAAAAATATGTTGCAGTCAAAATCTTTTAAATATATATATTTAAATGTTTGGGAGGTCTTGAGGTGGAGGCAGAAATCTCAGAGACAGATACTTCATATCTATCTTGGCAAGTCTAAATACCTCTACTAGGGGCAAGTGGGAAGTTTTATTTTTTTGTGTAAACTGGGTGAACTGGCCTTTTAATGTTGCTTTTAAACTGTGTTGTCAGAAACTTAACACCATCACCTTCTCTCTTTTAAGCAGTGTCCACATCACTGATCAATCCACCTCCAAAACATACACTGAAGTCCTGCTTGCTGTCACGATCATAAAACTGTCTTACACTCCTTCCTTCTGCAGCAACATGAGCAGCTAGTGGCTCTTATGTCAGATCTGCCCTCTTTTCCCCCATAAGTGGTTGAGCATGATTTGGGATACTTGTTGGACGTGTCTTGCAGGAGCAGAAATGCAGCTCATTGTAAAACTGCATGAAAGATGAAATCTGGACGCCTGGAATGATGATATGTGTTACAACATAACTTAGAAAAAGAAAAAATACAAAAGCATGTTACTCCAGAACTGGGTCTACTGAATAAAGTTTTGATACAAATGTTGTGCATGGGGCCAGCATACTTTGTACTGGTATGAATAATGAGTATATATTTACAATAAACCTATAATATGGGAAGCATATTCAATATTTTTTTTTATCACATAACTGACAGGACACGTGCAGTGCAGGATTGGTGCCCCTTGTGAGTTATAGTGCACTTCTAATAATCCAGGGGGAAGAGGTGGATGGTTTCTATGTGTGCCATAAATGTACCGGTGACTCATTCACTCATGCATCATGTAGGTGGGAACATTGTACGATTTAGCGGCGCTGGAGAACTTCACCGGCTTCACCAGATGCACACCAACTCCTGTGCTGCTGTTAGGATCATAACAACAGCACATTTTCGTCATTCACTGGCCTTTGATGTAAAGCATCTATAGGTCCAGGATGCAGATACGTGGTGGGCTCAGGTTCATTCAGGAGCAGCTGAAGAGACAATCGGCTGATAATGTACAACAACAAGTCATCATCAGTCTGATCAAATGTTATAAAGATTATCACATGCATTCACATAGGCAACTCTTATGTACTGTACTCTAATGCAGCAGTTCCCAAACTTTTTCATGACCCCTAAACTGACACAAATTAGACCACGGCTCCCATTTGATACAATTTTCCCCTGTTAGATGTTTTATTACAACAGAAAATGTTTGAAACCCATGACATAAATACTCTTACATTCTGTCATTGTATTACTTACTGAAGGAACTATAGAGAACATAAAATATTTCCAGCTTTGCTGGGGACCCCCAGGAACCTTCCCAAGGACCCCTGGGGGTCCCCAACCCCACTTTGAGAACCACTGCTCTAATATATACAAATAAACAAATAGAATCTAAAATCTAAATTCTAATATCATTGTAAATTGAATTTATTCCCAAGGGACAATTTACAATTTTAAACATAAAACATATGAGTGTGAAAATGATTTGTTTGGGCTTTGTCAACAGTCTGGAGTGGATGGAGCCGCACTGACTCTCTGTTTGCAGATTGACCTTTTATTGACCTTTATTGACCTTTTGACCTTTTTTTTTTCTTTTTTTTTTTCACTAGATATCGCACTAGATGCAATAGAGCTTTAGTACCAAATACCAAAACAATGCTCTTTTTGATTCCTTACTTCGTGAAGTTTACAGTATCTACAAAGCTCCTTTTTCCTTTAACAAAAGAAGCCAAAGATCATAACTTTTTTTTTGCCTTTATTTGACATTCACAGTGTGAAGATACAGAGGCGATAACATACCCCAGCCGGAGATCACAGTTATGAGGTATGCACCTGAACCACAGGGCTGCCATTTCGCCTCAGTTAAACTTTTAACGTTGTCTATACACGAGCAGTTGTACAGAAGTTGTACAGAATCTGATGATACGACAGATGATACGAACACGATTATAAATCTAACTTGACCTTGCCAGTTTTTGTCGCTCTGTGTGACAGATATATTTCAGTCCCTGTTATCCGTGCCGTTGCCCTGCCCGTAACATATGACAGTCCGGTGTGATCCTTCCTTATTCAGCCTTCTCCAAAGAATGGTGACGTCAAGCTATGACTATTTTAATCTGAATACTGGCTCACACAGCAAAGTCAAACAAAATATCTGATATATGTGGGTGCGAATCCCTCCTGTTGCATAAACAGCATGCACGATAGCAAATGTATATGTGACTGCGTGTGTGTGTGTGTGTGTTTGGTTGTACAATCCCCATAGTGACTGTAAAGGTTGCTCTCCACCAGAATGAGTCACAGCACTGCAGCACTTGTCATTCTCTCCTTTTTATGAAAGAGAGAATAAAACTGCTCTGATGTGGCCTGAGATCTTCCTCTGGTGTCTCACCACGTGTTTACAGACTGCTGGTGCTGCTGGTGGTGGTGCTGCTGCTGCTGCTGCTGCTGCTGGTGGTGCTGCTGGTGCTGCTGCTGCTGGTGCTGCTGCTGGTGCTGGTGCTGCTGCTGGTGCTGGTGCTGCTGCTGCTGCTG
>NW_019524959.1:268826-346256 GCF_002814215.2 Seriola lalandi dorsalis | reverse complement strand
TGCTGCTGGTGGTGCTGGTGGTGCTGCTGCTGCTGCTGGTGCTGCTGGTGCTGCTGGTGGGGCTGCTGGTGCTGCTGCTGGTGCTGGTGGTGCTGGCGCTGCTGGTGGTGGTGCTGGTGGTGCTGGTGGTGGTGCTGGTGGTGGTGGTGCTGGTGCTGGTGGTGCTGGTGGTGGTGGTGAGGGGATCTTTCACTTGTCAACTCTTGGCCTCATGACACGGTCTCACATTAATCGCCTCTCTCTCTCTCTCACACCCCGTGCTGCATCTTCAATTAATTCAGCCACTGGATCACACACGTTGTGCATATCTGGAATGCCTGATGCTATTTTAGACGTCGCTCATGTGGTTGCTCATGAGACGCTGCCAACACACGTGGGTCCTAATAAACAATTTGACGGAACACTGAGAAGGTTTATTTTCGTGGAAGATGTTTTTCTGAATATTTACAAAGCCTCAGATGTGATTTTTCTCGGTGCACTGCAAACAGGAGTTGTCCTTGACTGGCTGCTCCCACCGACTGAGTCAGTGGAGGAAGAAGAATTAGACTGTAATTACTGTTTCATTGAACTTCATTCATTGAGAATTAATGCGTGAATTGCTGAACAAGACGCCAAAGGCTGTCCACAAAGACGCTGAATTAAGGGTGTGAATACTTTGTACATGAGAGATTTCAGTTTTTGATAATTTTTTTTGTTAATAAATTAGCAAAACCTTCTAAAAAGTATGTTTTCACTTTGTCATCATGGGTTACTGAGTGTAGACTGATGAGCAAAAACATACTGTACATGGGGAGTGTGTCTTAACCATATCCCATTTTATTTCCCTTCTCTGGATTCCAATATCTTTTCCTTTTCTCTCCTCACCTCTTGCGCTTGTTGAATATTTTGGTTTCAATGTGTTTCCTCCTTCTTCTCTTCTTCTTCAGCTAATGTTGGCTGATTCATATTAACAACATTAATACTATTAACAGGCCAACAGAATTATGCACATGAGCAATACGCTTCTGTTGACAGTACAATCCTGCCACGTGGTCCATTAAGTAGCTGTTCTGGAGCTTTTGGTCATATCATCCAATCTTCAGCTTCATCAGTTTGAGGTCATAGCGATGATCTCTGAGCCGCGGAGCTTTTTCGTTTGACTGTTCCTGTTTCAGCTCCTGGTCTATACAGCGTCTGTCATCTGCATCCATACAAAGTCACTTCTTGTTTGCTTCTCTTTAGCAAACTTCCAACTTTAGCACACATTATTCTCATCTCTGTCTTTTCGTTTGTCTGTTTTTTATTCTATGCTGTTTCTGGAAAGAGGGATTTTTGAAGATAAAGCCACTGAAAACAAAGCGTGTGTATTCAGTCAGCTGAATGTTGTTGCAGGTTTTTCCTCAAGCTGTTTTCCTTACATCCACGATACTTCTTTCGTCTTCTGCTTAGTTCGACTGGATTCCACTGTGTTAAAAATACTTGAGAAGGGAAAAACTAATAGATAAATTACACTGGGAACAAGTTTTCGTGTTTTTATTCTCCAATTCACTCATAAATTCACTCACGTGCATGGGAGAAGATGATCTCATACACTTCCCTTTCATGTTACATGGCAAAATTTCCTTCTACTTTATAATTAATCCTGTTAAATAACTGACACAGGTTTTTACTTGTGTTAAAGGGTCAGTTCATCCAGATGACTGCGAATCAAAACATGTTTCTCCACTCACACCATGGCATCTAACCACCTGTACCAGATCCCTGTTGATAGATGTGTTTTTCTTGTTTAGTGCCTGTTTTAATTTTGAATATATGCAGCTGAATATCACTGAGAACTGTCCTGATTTTAGTAATTAACCAGGGGAGATTGTTCATCTTGGACTTTTTCCAATGCCATACCTCATTGCTTTGAGCACCACAGACAAAGTTTAATTCACTTTCATAGCATCAGTGTGACAGCAGCAGCCTCAGCAACGGAGGTACGAAAACCTCTGCAAGCAAAACTGGAGCTGACTGCACGGGGATTTAGGTGAAATAACCCTTTAAATAACCACAGTTTACATAGACCACGGCAAATTTGAGTGGAAATTGAAAAAGCAGGTTGTAATGAGGTTAAATGTGCGTGTTTGTTTGTGTGTGTGTGTGTGTGTGTGTGTGTGTGTGTGAGTGTGTTAATGCACGTGTGCGTCTTGTGTATAATGACAAACTGCTGCTGAACAAGTTCATTTAACATTCAGATGATGGCAGTAGCGTTCTGTGTCAAATCAGCACACACAACATACAGTATGTGTGTGGTTTCAATCACTGTGAGACAGCAGATGAAAGCAGGAAACACATAAATGCACCCACCCACACACACACACACACACACACACACACATACACTCACTCACACACACGTATATTCCACATCAGACTGTGAAGCGGTGTAAATTTGATTTATTTAGATTTTAGCTCCACATGATCTCAAGTCCCTCTCATCCAAACACCTCACTGTGGCTTCAGTGCATAAATGTTATTGATTGGTACGAAGTGGCAGTTAATACCAAATCCACACTGTTCTCTGTCGGCTTTCAGACATGTGAGGAAGTTTATCAGCTAAATCAGGAGCTAATTTTAGCACCTTTATATTCTGCTGGGTCTGTGTGTGTCATCTGTGACTATATACATCATTATTTATAAGCTGATCAGTGCTTTTTAATGTAAAATCATAACGTCCAAAGCACACTGTGTGGCCAAAAGTATGTGGACGCCTCTTATATGTTTGTGCTTTTTCTGGTCTGGGAGTTGCTTCCAAGTTTGTGGCAAGAGTTTGGGGAAGGCCTCGACATGTTTCAACATGGTTTTCTGGGTTTTTGTGTGGAAGAACTTGACTGGTCTGTGCAGAGCTTTTGCCTTAACTGCCAGGCCTTATCACCCAGCATCAAGTGTCGCACCTCACGAACGCTCCTGTTGCTGAATGGGAGGAAATTCCTGCAGCCAGGATCAGAAATCTGGTGCCTGAAATCAGAGGATGTTACAGCAGCAGGTTAAATACGATATGTTTGACAGTTACATGTGATTGTAATGTTGTCTGCATATTTTCATACTGTAACGGGTAAATTCAGCAGTTAAATAAATGCATAAATTACATTATTTCTCCTTGAAATTTAGAGGAGAAGAAGTATAAAGCAGCAGAAGTACTCAAGTAAAGTACAAGTACCTCAAAACTGTACATTAACTGGATTTTTCACATCAATCTGTTTCTTTCGTGAGTTTAAAATGGCAAGATCTCTGTTTCCTTGTTATAAAACAATAAATTGTGTTAGGTGTTTGTGAGAGAGAAAAGGGACAGAACAGCAGATCGAGCAAGCAAACAAGCAGTCATAAGACAAGCAGAGAAAATAAGTTGCACAACTTGAATCAAGATAAATTTGTTTCTGATTTATATCTGAGTTCCCTTTTTATTTGATGAAGACGGTGCTGAATGGAGGCTCCTGTTCTCTCCGTTAACAGTGTTTCACCCTCGATGAATTCCAAAAGGGGCAAAGGGAATTCAGCTGGAGGTGAGCCGGTCTCAGCGAACACACGAGGCTCCTCGTCACATGCCTCCAATTTCTATTCGTTAACACACAATGTGAACTTAAGTGACACAAAATGCTCTTTTCTCCTATGTAACATGTCCACAGACTCACTGCTGGTGTAAATGGTGGAAGAGGTGAAACAACTTATTCACCCCTTTCTTCTATAAAGTGATTACTGTTGCAAGAGCCCCATCTCACTGTAGGTAAGCAAGCACAGATGTAAAGCTGTAAAGGGAATTGTTGATTACTTTTCCAAGCATTTATTAATCATTTAGTTTATGAAATATCAAAAGAATAGTGAAAAATTAACGTTGGCAGAATCCAAGATGACATCTTCATTTTTCTTGTTTGGTCCGACCAACAATCTGAAACTAAACTAAATTTAATTTACATGAAAGCATCAAATATTCATATGTGAGGGGTCTTGAACCATGTTTGACCTTTCTAATTGATAAATAATTGAATCCACTGAGTGATTTTTTTTTTCAAAATAAAAGTTATCAAAGAAGAGCTTCACAATGACAAAATGTATCTATTTAATGTATTAAAATTTAAATAAACATTTAAATTATTTTGAAAGATGAGAATAATTGTGTAAAAATGATCCTCATTAAGTTATTGGACCTCAAGTCCAGGAGTCCAATTTTCAACCACCGGTGTGTGTGTGTGTGTGTGTGTGTGTGTGTGTGTGTGTGAGGGCTATCCAGCTGTGAGTACAGACCCGCCCATTCATCGAAAGCGCCCGGGGGTCGCGCAGCCTCTGACGCGGATTGACCAGCCTGGCGTCCAATGAAAACGCGCCAAAGCGTGACTCACCCTCTTCTCTTTCCAATGGCAGCGCGGCGTAGAGGCGGACAGCAGGAAGCACACTTGGTTGAATGGCCATTAAAGCAGCAATCAGCGGTAAATATGTTATGATGCCACGCTCCAAACAGACACCGAGCGGATTGTCCGAGGCTGCACTTTGGCACCGGGTAGACACTTCATGAAACACTGCCGCTGCACGGCCGCGGATTCGCTGCGCGTTGGAGTCTGGCTACAAATCAGATCAGGAGTCTCTCTCCCTCTCTCTCTCTCTCTCTCTCTCTCTCTCTCTCTCTGGGGAATTGGACAGTGATGGACAGCTGTTGGACATTGATTCAGCGCAGAGGTTGACGATAAATTGACTGCGTCGTAGCACTACAGCTGTACCATGGACCAAGGGGCTGTTTTTTGTGGCTGCCACAGGAGGAGAAGGAGGAGCGGCTGAGTTTTTTCCTCCGCTCAGATCAGCGCAAGTGTGCGAGGATCGTGATGATGCTTTTTGGCCAAACGTGAGGCTCCCACCGCCGTCCAGTGCTGCGGTGTTCGCTCAATACAGGTGAATTAAGACTTGACGGGACCAGATGAGAACCGCCAACATGGGATTCGCCTTTTTTATCCCCCCCCACCTCCGTCTTCACTGTCCACACACCGTTTACAAGAATACAGGAAACATGTCCGCAGATATAACGGATTCACGGCGTAATTGATGGTGTTGCGCTATGATCTCTGGGGACTATCTGATTTGTGTATTGGGTTTTGTCATCTACAGCGCGCGCTGCCGTGCAACCTCTCCATGGATGTTAGTTAATTGGGCCCAATGATGTAGAGCCAAACCCACCTGGATCTAATCTTCCCTCCTCTCGTGGCGAAACTGGCTCCCCAGTGACTTTTTGCGCATGTTCAATTGTTTTTTTTTTTTTTGTTTTTTTTTTTATTCCCAGAGCTTTTCATCACTTCTGGTTACTTCTTTGGACATTCCCATGTCGATTTTAAAGATTTTAAAATGAATTTTTGCCTCTAAAAGTGGGGGAAAAAAACAGTGATAGTTTGTATTGACTCAGATTGTGGCCAACTATGGGAAATTCAACTTATAGCAGACACGTGATGCGCCTCGTCCTTGTGTCCTGACATTATTTTTCAGTGGAACAAAACTTTTAATGCAGTGTTTATTAGTTTGAGCACATTCTGTTGTTGCCTCCCGTTCTCTTAACTACTATGTCCAGATCAAACAGTGTCAGCCCACCCGGAGTCGGTGCGCCTGTGTTGAGGGGAGGGACCGAGCACAGATCAGCTTGGGGAGAGTCTGAGTCCGTGGCCAACGGGTGCCCATACTCGGCCAGATCCCCGCGCAAGAAGCTCACCCGGACTAACAGTCGGTGGAAGGAAGAGGATGATCCGGACCACCGGCAGCCCGGCCGAGCCTCCACGACCGTCAGCAGGGTCAGCTTCAGGTCCAGGTCGGCTTGGCAGGACCATGGCGAGGAGAACCGAGGCCGCGCGTCCCCTAAACGCCCAGAGGACGAGGTGAGACCCAAGTCTGTAGAGCTGGGTCTGGAGGAGCGGAGAGCCAAGCCGAAGACCAACGACGAGGAGGTCATGCCCGATGTTAACTTTTCTTTAGTGGCGTGCTGCACCAGCGTCATGCACGTTTTCAAATCCAAGAAGTTCCAGTCGGAGAAATTGGAGCGGCTCTACCAGCGCTACTTTTTCCGTCTCAACCAGAGCAGTCTGACCATGCTCATGGCGGTGCTGGTGCTGGTCTTCACGGTCATGCTGGGTTTCCACTGCTCCGGCGGGGCGGCGAGGCCGAGCGTAACTTATGTGGTGGTCTTTTCCGTTGCCATCTTCCTCACACTCATACTCATGGTGGTCTGCAACAGGAACGGGTTTCACCAGGACCATATGTGGATTGTGTGCTATGTGGTCATCCTGGTGGTGCTGGTGATCCAGGTGATCGGAGTGCTGCTCGTGCAACCCAGAAGTGCCTCGGAGGGGATCTGGTGGACCGTGTTCTTCATCCATGTCATCTACACTCTGCTGCCCGTCAGGATGCGCGCCGCGGTCATCACTGGAGTTATTCTTTCCGCCATCCACGTGGCTGTTTCTTGGATGTTAAACGGCATGGACAGCTTTCTGTGGAAGCAGGTATGTAAGAACAATGTTGCGTGTTTCTAAAGTTTTGAATTTAATCTGCACACAGAGCTGGTGCTCCACACCTCCACTGCGCGCAACAAGGCACGGCTCAACATGGGCATTTCCTTTTAGAGCTTCCTGCTGCTGATCTTGTTTTCCCTCATTGTCAAAAAGCTCCTCACAGCGGTGGCACGCACTCACTCTCTAGTGGGGGGGAAAGAGGGGAAATGAAAACGGGGGTACCACCATCTCATGCAGGGCAATTCTTCACACAGCTGCTTAAGTGACTTTTTGTGTTTACATGAAGGTGCAGAACAGATAATGCTCTTGAAGAGAGACTGTCCAAAAGTGTGTGATCCATCATGTCAAAACTACATAAACACACACACACAAAAATCTAGAGTTCTTGGGGATAAATCAGGGAGACAGTGTGATGCAGCCACTCCTTTTAGACATTTTTGGCCATTCCTAATAAGTATGGACATCTGCCTTCAGATGTGGTCTGACCTAGAACATGTGAAGCATACCGAGGCCTTTAAGTCTCATTTTTGACTGAAGGTCATTGTGTTCACTATTTAGCCTTAGGTCAAGAAGTCAGGTGCATTTTGGCTGATCAGAGAGGCGTTTGGATTAACTGGAGGGGCAGCTGCTAAGAGCAGAGGGGCATTTGGTGGAGGTTGGGGGCTTAGGATAAAATGATATCCAGTCAGGTCTTATCCACTCCTGCTTGCCTGAATGTTTTTGAAAAAGGGGCATTAAAGGGCACTTAAGCACAAAAAAAGTGGTTCTGTTTTCTTTTTTGTCAGTCCAGTAACTTGCTGTTGCCATGGCTGCAGTCTGTCTCCTCAGCAAACATTAAATAGCTTAATTGACGACTTGAACTAGTGATTGGTAGACAAACACTTAGCTGCTGGTTGCCAGGGAAAGCGCACCTGGCTTGATCCTCCTCCAGTGTTTAACACACAAGTGCATCTATGCAAACTACAGTCAGACTCTCCTCTGCAGTTGGAGTTGGTTGGAGTTTCCTGTTTTTATTTTTGTCTTTCCAAATATTCCTCCCATTAGTTTAACTTTACCAATTATGTTGGACTGCAATTGAAGTGTTTTCCAATTGTGAATGAGGAAAAACTGGATGGTCTGTAGTAGGGCAGGACGATATGACTTCAAATCATATTGCAAACTTTTACCACAGTTTTTGTGCTCTTCATTTTTTCTAATGTGACTGTTTTCCAAGTCGCTAATCAAACTGGTGGCGCTATCTTTCGGTGGCTGAAGTCTTGTATTTGACTTTCTTTTTGTTCGGTTCCGTCTTCACTGAAGCCAAAATGTGCCCAAATGGCAGACACAGCGTTCTTCTTGGGATTTAACTTCTCAGGTTGAGGCTCAGTGTTTCACTCTTACTTCATTAGAAATGAATGTTAATTGTTGAAGTAGTGAGTGTATTTCCAAAGAAGAACCAGTGGGTTCCTGTCAGGATGGAGTGTGTGACTATTTGTTGTTTATGAAAGTCTTCCATCAACAGACTCTTCAACATAATGACCTTCTATGAATGCAGAGGATGTTTATCTGACATATGAGGTTTCTCGATTTATTTGTGACTGGGTATAATCATCACATCTTTTCAGCAACAGCTCAGATCTGCAGCTAATATAAATCCTGCTCTCGGCTTCTTAATTTCGGCCTTAAAGCACATTTGCAACCACGGCTATGTATCATATTTAGGACTTATTATTTTATAATAAACTGAAGAGCAAACTGCTGTTTAAATGCCTGAAATTTAGGCTGTTTTTACGGAGGGGGAAAACGTGTTGGCCCTTAGCTTTGGGAAGACTGATTTCAGATCGTTTGTTCGACTTCATCTGGACTTGTAATGAGCTTACAGTTGGTAGTTTCAGGGGATATTGTTTTAATGTGCTGCTGAGCCTACATGTTCCTCATAAAATCTAAATGCCTCTGGTAGTATTTTAACAACATCAATATTACTTTCGAAACATCTCTCCAGGGCCGGTGGAGTCCGTCTGTAATAAAGGTGCCTACACAAATGGCTTTAATTTTCCACCATTATTTAAAGGTACACTTAATTGCATCGTACACTGAGTTCTACAACTCAGTGTTATTAACCCCAAACTGTGTGTGTGTGTGTGTGTGTGTGTGTGTGTGTGTGTGTGTGTGTGTGTGTGTGTGTGTGTGTGCTGCTGCAGCTCCTAACTCCCACCTCATTGTTCTGGCTGTTTACTCTATTTACTGTTTTTATCAGGCCCAGTGTAGCTCATAAACATTCCTTCCAGCAGTGTAGCTCCTCTACAGTAGGTGCCTTTTTTTATAAAGATGCCTCCCTAAAAAAAAAACAATACGGTTTAACTCAGAAGGGTTTTATCCTTAAATTGTGAAGGACACTGTTAGAGATGCCTGTCCACGTACGTCCTGTTGTGGTTTTGGTCTGGGGCTGTAGCTCGTGGTTTGGTCTCGGCCCTTCGTTCCAATTAGGCGGGTCCATGAAGTCATGGTTCTCTGAGCTCGCTGTGGATCCATCCGACACCTTTTTTTTTTTTTTTGGGATGAACTGGAACACAGACCTGACCTCGCTGAAACCTCATGTTCACTCACTAGAAGCTTATCAGAAGCAAAGGGTCTCAAAGCGCTCTGTCTTCCAGGTGCAACGGTTTCAATATTGTGTCGTTTTTTGCTGTTTCACAAGCAAATTTCCACCTTTTTATGGGATCAGTAATGGTAATAGATACTTGGTACTGTACTCTGCACATTGTCCATACAGCGATATGTACATAAAGACAAATCACTTGCCAATAAATAGAGGCATTTAGATCCATTCACAAGTAAATTTTAATGCTTCAGAGTCGAGATTCTGGCAAAAAACTGACCTGGCACGTAAAGATAGTGAAGTGGAGAAAAGATGCTTTACTCACACAGGTGGTGGACAATAGATTGCAATACAATGCAGCCGTGTCATTTTTTTCATGCTGTTGTGGCTGAATGGGAACAAATCCCTGCAGCCGGTTCCTAAACTCTGGTGGAAAGCCTGAAACCAGAAGAGTGGAGGCTGTTAAAGCGGCAGAATAAAGCCCATAGTTGATGTTCAGATGTTGATGAAATGAGGTTCAGTTACCACATAGAGATATAATGTTCCCGTCTCTATATTGTGTAAATAAACAGAATATAAGTCTACTGTTGAAACCGAAAAGAGACTTGCACAGTATGCTCCAGAAATTACAAAAATGAAATGTCCCACACTTTATCTGGGCCATCAGTGGTGTATCCAACTTTAGAAAGAGAATATTAAATTGCACGCCATTTGAACGGCCTCGTAATATGGTTCAGCCTCAGCTCCTTCTCCAGTCGTCTCGGCAATCGCATCAGGAATGAAAACGTGCAAAGAATGTGTTGAACACTGAAAAAGGATGTAGGATTTCACTTTTCTTTCGTCCCCCTTTTTTGTTTCCTTTTGGAATCTAATGTTTGGTTATATAAGCAAAGACCGGGCTGATAGTTTAGTTTTTTTTTTTTTTTTGTGCGAATGTGACCCAGCATCTATTTGTCTTTTCTGCGAAAGCCACATTGTCATTTGATGTGTTGATGTGAGTGTGTGGGAACGAGCTGCTGTATTTGTTGTTCTTTCCTCACCATGCTGTTGTTTTTAGCATATCTGTTCTCTCCTGTTTACATAGGCTCTGCACTGACATTGTGAGGGAAGCTTTCAGCTGCTGTGTCTTCATCTTTGCTCCAAGATAATAATGTCCAAATGACACAAAATACACAAATCGCACTGCAGAGTCTCGTCAGCCTCGGTGTGAGAAGCAGATCAGTCATACGCCTGTTTGTTCAGCCCCTTCATCCCCTCATTATTCCTGTCTCCTCTCATGGATTAGCCTGTCATGTCTTCATCAGTCCAGCCGTGTCACATATTTGGTTTCTTGAGCAGGTGACATCGAGGGAAGATTCACCTCTAGTGTTAGTAGGATTGCTGTGGTGTGGTTTGTTTGGTCAAGCAAAAAAAAAAAAAACAGTGCTATACAAACTCTGGTGGCTCCAGATAACAGGTTAGAGTGTGAGCGGAGTCGATATCTAGCTGTGGTTCATTACAGGTGAAACTGAAATCTGAACTGGGAATAACCTTGCAGCATAGCTGGTTTTATGAGGGTACGGAGACGGATGTTGACAGGATGAAGGACAGGACTCTTGTTCTCCTGTGGCTCTGGTCTGACCTTTTCCGGGGACCCGGTCAGCAGGCGTTTGATGATTGAAAGGTCACAAAAAGGCCTAAAGACGACCAGGTTAAAATGTGGGCTAGGTCTGTATCTCAACTGCTAATTTAGACAAAAGGAAATCTTTGGTCTTTTCGCACAAATGTACTTCAGGTTAAACTAGACATCTAAGCTCACTGGAGAACTACTTTCTGCTTCCAGTTTATGTTCCTGCCCCCGCTCCGAAATCCTTTTTTTCTCAGCGTAGTGTTGTCTGACAGCCTGGGAACTGTTAAGGTGGAATTTGCAGAGCTGAAATGCAGCCTGTCCAGTAAACAAGCAGCGGTTGGTGCTAGTATCAGTGTTGGGAGTTGGTATGGGAGCTTGTAGTGTTGTTGACATTTAAGGTCAGACTCGTGATGGACGGCTAAAAAAAAAAGGCTAAAAATCAAGCCAGCAGAACCAGTGATATCGTTTTTTTTTGTTTGTTTGTTTTCTTACATTCTTCTACATTCTTTCATAGCTAATGTAGCTTCGAGCCACTAGCCTTTTTTTTTTCCATTTTCAGACTTGCCCCTTGTGCCAATTTATCCGACTTCATGCAGCGTCTTTTGGAGCCACAAAGGGCTTCATACAACGCTATACAACTTTTGTGTTGTACAAAAATGATCTCGACTTGTTTAACTTTACCTAATCTTCGTAGTTTCTTGAGATATGATGGAAATGCAAACAAGAAGGAACTTCAGGCTCATGAGTTACTTCCTGAGTTTGTTTCCTGGGACTGTTTGGTGGAAAAGCTCTGCTTCCATTCTTCTCTGCCCCCTCTCCAAATTCACGGAGAAGGGCATGTACGCAGGCCAGTCCTGGCTGGCAGGATTCCAGTGGTAACAGGGTTTTCTGCCTGTCTAATTGAATTGCCTGTTGCTCGTAATGTGTGGAAATTCAAAACAGATGTCCACATCATCTCCCCTTGGGTTGCCTGTCTTCTCGCAGCCATCCCTCCTGGTCCTGACCTGCTTCTAGACATGCTTTTAATTTCCCTGCGAGACTCAGCCCCTGTGGACAGACTTTTAACCAATTCCCTCCCCCCGTAGGACAAGGCACATGTGCTTGAGAGCAATGAGATAAAGGTGTCCCTCAGGGAAAACTGTCTGAATCAGAATCTAAACACATAGCAAGGTTCACTGCTTTGTCCCTGTCCCCCGTGGCAGCGTCCAAATACGTAGTTTCAGCTGCTGTTTGCTTTTGTTTAATTGTATTTGAGAGAGTGAGCACCCAGAGGCCGTGGAGTGTGACCGAGGATGCTGCAGTTTTGGAGATAATATTTGAGCCAAACATGGATGCAGGGCGAGCCTGAGTACCTTTTTCAGAAACCACTGCTGACGCATTCCCCTGCGAGTCCAGAAAACTGCGCTCAGTGCTCCTGTAACTTAGCAACAGATTTTATTTCACAAACATCAACCGGTTCCTCTCAGCGCCTCCCTGGGAGCACCTGTGTATATTTTACCTCCACTCACAGACTTGCCTGCACATCCTTTTGTGCACTGGGTCAAACGGAGACTCATAACGTCTATAGAATGCTCCTGTGCATTGTGTTGCTCTTCTGTTTGCTCAGCGTACAGGATGTGCAGTGTGTTCTTTTTTTGTTTTTGTTGTTTTTAATAAAACCAGAGCTATTGCCAAAAGTGGTTTGTAAGATGTTGAAGTAGTTGGTCTGATCAGTTAGATACGAATTGATGCTAATTTTTCTTCTCTTTATTTCTGTTTATGATTTAAAAGAAAAGAAAAACATTGGTACAATCTGTACTTGGTCCTTCTTCCAAACATCCAGTGTCATGTAATGGCCTGAGCACTGACAACATGACTAACACATGAGCAAGTACAACTAAAACTTAACAGAAAATCCTAGACATCCATTGTTTGTGTTTTAGATTGTTCTTTAGCTTTGAGGATTTTTTTAGTGGGGTATTTGTATTGTAGAGCATTTTCTTCTACTGCGTACTGAATGAACTACTAATCACACTAAAAGAAGAATCTGGAGAAAATTCACTTTAAGTGTAGAGGGGGAAAAAAAGTCCATCAAATCATAAAATCTCACCTTTTTTATATTAAGCAGAAATTCTAATCATGTTCTCAGTCCTAAAAGAATTTCGTTTCAAATCCGACTTTTACCATTTTCTAAATATACAATTTGTCCAGTGGACAATTAAGTAATTTTTACATCGTCTAGGAAGCAAGAAACGTCTTTGTGAAGATACAGAAAACTTTTATTGTGTTCACTTAAAGGTAGCAACGGATGAAAGTTTCAGCAGCAATGCTCCTTTTTCATCTACCTGTGAGGTTTTAATGGTCAAGGTAACACAGTTGTGAGGATGTTTCATTGATACAAGCATGCAGTAGTTGTCAGCTCTGGAGCAGCTCTGTGGATATGCTTTTTCTCAAACCGTCCAAACTGTTATGTTCAGCAGTGAGTTATATTTTTAGTAAGTGTTTGTTGACGTTCATTTTGTTCTTCTGCTTCAGCTAATCGTCACGTTTAGCCACGTCGTGTTAACGTGCGACTGCAGGCTGAAGATGTGGCTGAAACTTGGGGAAACTGTGGAGCTTAAGCTTTTTCTTGTTAAACGACGTGTTGCATATTTTAATAAACGGAGAATGTCCTCTCATTCTGATGTCTGCATGTTCCTGTAATTACAAGCTGATTATGTGACAGCGGGAATCTAAAACTGATGGATAGTTTCCACTTTCACGTTGTCGTGTTTCCACTGCAGCGAGCTGAGCAACACTTGGTTTGTTGTGCTTGATTGCTTCATTCTGCTCATCTGACATTCATTAGCTTTAATTAGTTTGTATTCTACGAAGGGATCTGGACTCACTGTGATATTATTCGAAGGGAGGGGGGCGGGGTGAATAAATAATTACGATGCACATGTGTACTATGGAATTGTTTGTCCAGCGAGGTCATTTCTCTCAGCTTGTATTATAATGAAGCGGTAGGAAACTGCTGGTAAATAAATCTATTAATCTTCATTATTCTGAGAAAAGGCAGGTTTTTATTTTCTTCTTTCTTTTTTTCCCCCCTTATATTTAGACTGAATTGCCATTTTGTTACCGCTTCATTATTCAGTCTGGCTTTGGCTCCTTGTTGTTTCTGTGTTTGGTATTTCCTATCGTTCTGCCCTGACCAATCGGATGTGGCTGCTGTACGCAGACGCTGTGTGAGCGCGGCGTTTACAGCGTTAAGACTGTTGAAGTAAGAAAAGGTGTAATTTTCTTTTCAGCTTCTACTGGGAACCGCTCAGGCCTCTAGAATCATAATCTTTACCACTGCAGATTGTTTGTTTAAAACCTGACCTGACTGCAGGAGGTGAAGAGGATCTTTGCTTGGGGCCGGAGTGTGGAGTGTCTTGGTCAGGAGGGAGACGATTATGATCGTCATCGCTGACCCTCATGACTCAAAGAATCAGTCATGTCCACTTCACACAGGTGTTTATGAAAGCAAAGCAGGGTTTGAACTTCTCTTTTAGCGCAGTCATTCATTTGAATGAGCCCAGTCCAGCGATGCAGTGGGTGATGCCAATGCAAGGGGAGCAAAAAAAGAAAAAAAAAAAAAAAAGTTGCACCTGGCTCAACTTTTCCCGCAATGCAGCATGTCATCATCTGGCAGGGCGCTGCGCTGGTCAATCACATACAGGCACAATCCAGGTGGAGTATTTTGTAATGTCGTCGTGTTTCTGTTTCCTCACAGTTTTGCAACAGATATTGAAATAATAAGTGATAATAAAAGGGTCCTGTCTCTGCTGTACAGTGTTTTGGCAGCTGAAGGCCTTTTAAATTCACAGATCTGTCACTCAAACTGGACTTCCTGGCTTGTATTTCACGTTTCACTGGTACCTGAAGCGAGACACCCCCACCAACACAGCCCCTCCCCTCGTTCATTCTTTCATTTCACATGTGTACAACTGCTCTTTTGCTCTGTGCAGCACCATTAATTCCTTTGAGGAGAGACTGTCTTAAAGCGCGTCTCGTTATTGCCGCCTCTGCAGTTCGTTACGTTGAGACTACAAACGCGTGCGGAAGACACAGAGCTCGCGGAGAGAGATTAGGCGGCGTGATGCAGCCGGGGCGGAGGGTACACACAACTGCAGGTTTTTCTCACCTTCGAGTGTCAGAACAGCTTTAACAGTTTTGCCTTTTAGACGTGGACGGATGACACGTGAAAGAAACTGAGCACCGTCATGTAGCTGAAGCCGATGGGAGTGAGGGGGTTTGCAGGGGACTAGCAGCCTAATTAATGCACCTTTTACTAGTGTTTTTTTTTTTTTAAATCTTGCACACTGCACTGCACTTTTGCATTTGTCCTTTGGCACTTAATCCATTCCCGCCGTTGCCTCTTAACTCTTCTGAATGCACATCCCTTCAGTCATTGGCAGCACAGAGGTGAAAGGTGTGTGGTTCAAGAGTGAAGGTGGTGGTGGGGAGCTGCAGGCCTCACTTCAGCACTGTGATGAGCTTTTAACTGGTTTCCTCCTTCACGCTGCTGATGTATTTAAGCTTATGTTCAGGCCCATCTGGTACGTCTTTGTCCGGCGTTCAAAGCGTCATAGATCATAGCTTTTAATGGTTGCTGCTGGTCATCGGGGAGTTTAGATGATGTGAAAATTTCCTCCCATCTTGTGCCATTTCTATCCTGGGTTTTGCTTTGGTTACTGTCAGACATGGGAATATTATTTTATGTCTCAGCCTTGTTAAGTCTGCGGCAGTTTGCGTGGTTAGCGTGACTGGGTGATGATGCTCAAAGTTAGGCTGTAACCCCGTGGTTCGTTAGACTGTGAGAAGAACTTTGTTTTCTCAATAAGACATCTGAGAACAGACTAAACGACTGAGATACAAAATTAGGCAGTAAATTGTTTACCCGGGAAGTAAACATTTCTCGCCCACACACATTTTACTATTAAGTTACTTTATTTATAGAGCACATTCAAAACACAAAACGGTCAAAAGAACTTAGGAAATAAACAAACAGTAAGAAAAGTAGTTATGCTAGAAGTGAAGTGAATCTTTCTTTCTCTCTAAAAAGTGACATTTAAACACAGTTTTTCCTGGATAGTGTCAGTAGTGAACTGAATATGAAAATGGGGCACATGGTAACATGCACACTTCCCTTCTCTTTTCACACTTCTCATTCTCCCCAAGCCAAGCTTCACATTGAATAAGGCCTCTGTAGCAACAGTGCACAGCACTGACTCAAACACAGTGCTCCCTCTTAAAACTGTACAGTTATTAATGCATTTATATCAGAAAGAGTGTTATCACTGCTGAGAGGACAGAGGAACATTGAGAGCTGTTTTACCTTTTTAAAACAGTTGTTCCTCCCTCTTATCAGGTTCTGTGCAAAACTGTCTACCACCCAAAATCCAGGGATGTGACCAGATCGCTACATGCTAATCGCTAATGCTGCGCTCTGAGCTGAGCGGGAGGTTGTCTTCTTGGGATATTCAACATTTTGCACCCGTTACTTTTGCAATCCATCCAATTTATAACATAAAATCAACACCTGATGATGAACTCCCCATCAGCTCCTGTTTGTTTTCTACCACCTGAGAGCACCTGTGTATCACGATATCGTCCAGCAGAAACCTGTCCACACACAGTCTTCATTTCTGGCCCCATTTCTTTGTCCATACGTTGAATGGTTCGTTGTCTGTTTTAAGGACCTTTTTTTTTTTTTCTCAAATGTTTTGTTTTTCTCGACACATTCAGCCGAAGCGGGTTTGTTGTTCCTCTCAGTAATGGTAGAGGGGTTGTACTAAATGCAGATAGCCCATTTTTTCATGTCCATGAGTGGCCAGCTCAAGCATTTTTAAGTCTGAGTGTTTGCTACATGGTTGTGTGGTTCTGAGCTGGATGTGTCTGTGCTGTGTTGTGTAGTTCTGTGAGCCTCATACATTCACCACCTTCTCCTCTGCCTGGCCCTGTATTGTGGCCTTTCTAATTTCCCCTCCAGGACTCTTAATGTGGGCCTGTTGACACTGAAGTTGGGTCATTGTGTGAGGTGAACAAAGCTCCACCAGTTCTTTGATGTGCTCTCTTCAGTAGAGGAAACCCATTATCTTCTAAAGAGGTGTCAGCAAATGACTCATGCTGTTGAATCTCAAATTCAGATTCATTTAATTGTTTTAAAAGGGACAGTTCAACTAAATTATAAAAGCGTTATCAGGTATCACTAGTGAAATGAAGCTACTAGCTAGTTTTATGTGGCCAGATTTAAAGACAACACCTTCTGTTTTGTGCGGTCACACTGACTTTGACTTTGACGCTCTGAAAATGTCTCTTGTCTCTTGTGTAGAGCTCTTGTGTTTTTAAGAAATCTGTGACTATATAAAGTAGTTTTAGTGATTTCCACTTCTTCTTAGGCCACGTTGGCTTGTGAAAAAACGTTTCCAGAGCCGTCTAAAAACATTCCATCGAGATAAATGTCAAGAAAAATGTTTGATTCAACAGTAGCAATAAGTTCATTTTAACTGTTTGCAGTGTCCCATCTATTATTCAGGCTAACTGGCCCAGAGCTACAGGTCCCTTTGTGCTGGAGGTCAATGCAGTAAAAGTAAAAATTGAATTCAAGTTTTGTACTCACTCAGCTGATCGTGTATGACGCCATTCAAAACTAAGCATGCGGTTGACCTGAGGCCTGCCTCACAAAGCAGAATAATATGGTTATCCCGCTAACTTCGCCCCCCCCCCCCGCTATCTAATGCTGCAGACCAAACCTCCCAGTCTCTCCCAGTTTTTGTTCAAGTTCACGGCTCGAAAACGTGAAAGAGAACCACCTCCTCATCAAACATCTGTCGCGTTAGAACTCGCATTCACATAAACATGACGAGTACAAAAGTCCACAGCAGTGATGTGTTTGCACATCAGTGCAAGACTTCAACTTCTCTGACACTTTATGTGATGAGAAATGGGCCTATAGTACATGTTTACTGTGCAACCAATTTATCACACGCTATAAAACAGGATTTATAGCAGATAGCAGGTGGATAGTTCCTAATGGTGTGAGTAATAAATAAAATGTACAGTCGCATATTAATTATTAATGCTATTGCTGTTGGTTCAGTGCAGTCTTTTGCACTCGTATTTCATCACTGCAGCCCTGGAGAATATTAGACAGTGTTGTTAATATCAAAATCTTTTTTATAGACTGGATGATACAACAGTATCGGTTATTGTGGACGTATCATAATGAACTCATGATGTACTTGTATCAGGACATGCATTATCTCTTGCTCGAACTAATGTGTTAAAATGACTATGATATCGGCTTGCCTATGACAAAAGACACCTTTTAAGCTCTAGTGTGTTAGCACAGTCTCATGACCTCAGTATTGACTCAGTTTATTTGCTATAGTGAGTGACTGTCAGGAAACTAATGCTCATTTCCCATGATCAGCCCTCTGTGGCTGCTGTATTGCCTGCCGCTGACAGCTCAGCCTTTGATACGAGGGGGACGAGCAGCCGTTTCCCTGCGGTTTCTCTCATGATTTTTTCCCTCGTGAATGAGTCATTGATTTAATGAGAAACCGTGTCCCCAAAATGTACCGTATAAATGTGCTAGAATCTGAGACGCACATGAACAAGCGCACAGATTATTTCCTCTTGATGATGCCGTCGGAAGTGGGAGAGTGAAGGTGAATTTTCATTCGGGCGAGAGTCCAGAATGCAAAGCGGCGACTGAAGGATTCAGTGTGGATGGAGGTCTTGATTACTTTGCCTTTTGTTGTGATATGTGACATTGGACTGTATAAATCTTGACTTGACTTAATCAAAACATATTTATTAACTTATTTATGTGGCTCAGCTTCACTGGCAATGAAGCATAAAATGATAAACTGCAGGACGACTGTCACAACTATTTTGACAGAGCTTTGTGAAATCCAAGGATGTAACAAGCGATATTTCTGGATATTCATGTAACTTTTAATTTTACTGGCAGTCGGTTAATTTCCACATGGAGCTTGTATTCAGCTGTCAGCACAGTGCATGATACAGTGTTAAACAAAACAATTGAAAAAAGCTTGACAGCCACTTCTGTGAAGCTCTGATATTAAACGCGTCCCTGTGTTTCGGGTGCTTTTGAATAGTTGAAGTGACGGTTTAAAAGCCAAAGTATCTCCTTGCACGTGCATGAGGATACCCAGGTTGATCATAAGTACTATACTGCTGCTTGTATTTCCTGTGTTGTGCATCTCTAGCTGCACAGTTGCCATTTCAATCAGGAGAGAATTTATTCTGAATCGGCGAATTAACTTTTATTGCCGTGTGCAAAACGAGGGGGAAAGTGAGAGATGGGAGTCTTTGGCGATTAGACGCCATCGTGATGTCATCATATGTGGGGGAAAAAAAGGGTAAGGCTGTGTGAAGTACAGGAAATCCCCCGGGGGGTTTAGACGCTTGTGGTGTTGCTGGTTGATGGGAAGAAGAGAACGCTGGAGATCTGGATGTGATGAGGAGCTCCAGCTGGCACTGGGTATGAAGACTGGAGGTGAACGGGGGGGGTGCAGCAACACGCAGTGAAGTGACAGCTGACAGCAGGAGAGGTGAGAGCAGATTTTAAAGTTTGACGGCGACAACGTGGTTGCCTAGTTACTGAAAACACCTGAAATCAGAGAGGGAGAGAAAGAGAGAGAGAGAGAAAGAACCGTGAATGAAAGATAAAGATAGTCTTCCTGATTGAACCCGCGCCGAGCTTCATATGAACGCAGCGTGTTTTTGCTGTTGCAGCTTGGATTCAGTTTGATTGTTTAAATATCCACTTCCTTATCTTTTATTAATTCTTCCTGTTTGCTTGTTGTTACCTTGTTGCCGTGCAACCAAAATAGCTAAATATTTTTAATAACTATTTGAGCAGGACAAGAACAATTGTTTCCTAGAGGATCGTGCCCTTTTCCTACAGGAGTCCTCGCTGCTGCACCACTGCATGCTGGGACAAAGAGTAAGTGCACAGACCGGCCAGCCTGGGGAAGCAGGGTTTTTTATTTATTTATTTTTTTTCCTTCATGACCGGAGTGAGCTCATAGACCAAGACTTCAGTCCAGAGTGAAGTTGTTGACCTGTAACATTTAGCTGGAGAGAAGTTTGTTGTAAGCACAGAGAAAGAGTGGGAGGTTTAAAAATAGCAACGACTATGTAATGTGTTTTAATGTGACCCAGGCTGAAATGAGGACATGACGTATTGTTTTTCAACATGGCGGTGTGTTTTGTGCCACATGCATTTTTATGAGTCAAGTCGCCCTGTCTGTTGGCTGCATAGGGGATGTTTTCTTCTCCCATCTCGCAGGCTTACCTCATAATCAATGAATCAGAGGCTCTCAATGAACGGAGTCAGCAGATCTCTGCGTGGGTCGTGGCTGCAGCTGGAGTGGGAATCAGATCTCAGCTTAAACTTCATGAATACAACTCATATTCTGATGTGTTTGTCTCTGGCCTCATGTGTAAAACGATCAGAGTCTGTGATATCCAGGGAAACAGTCCCCGTTTCCTGGCTGGATTTACTGTGTTGTCCAACCTTCCACCTGCCCATATGCTTCCCAGTGTAACCAGAGCCTCTGGTTTGACATGGCAGATCCTCGCCATCTTTACATTGTTTCATCCGTCCTGTCTTTGGTGATGTAGTTGTCCATGTGAGGGGGGGGTACTTGTTCAAGACTCAAATTTGTTTCATATGATGTCATAAAGTGCAGTTGTAAATACCATAAGTCAAAGCTGAGAAGTAGAATAGTAGAAGTAGAATATTCACTCTCCTTTTTATCTCTGTTTTGGTCTCCACCAACTCACAATATCCGGCGTTTTGCCGGTGTCTCCTTTAGTGCTTGGCAAGAACAACCTGCTAATCAGAGCTTCCTGCCTGATGCTGCTGAAGATGTGGTTGATGAGAGCAGTGACTGTGTTCAGGCTGAAAGCTCTGAGAACGTCAAAGTGACTGGAAGTCAATCATTTTCGATGTGAACTGGCGTCTCTTGGCGGCGAGCGGTGGCATGCTGCTGGCGTGGATGAAGCTTTTCTTCGTGTTTAAATCTTGTTGAACAGCTGGAGCGATGGAGGATGCTAACTGCTTTTTTTTTTTTTTTTTTTCTTTACTCGCAAAGGTTGTGATGACGCTCACAGAGCTACGACTGTAGTTGTCAGCTTCAGTAAAAAGTTCACTCCACCGCCGCCTCTGTGCTGTCTGCTGTTTTTGTGTGAGAGGCTGCAGCTCGACACCAAAACGCGGTACAGTTTTATTTATTTATTTTTTTTCTGGTTCATTTGGCTCAGGCGCTGGATCGTCAAAACCCAGCATGCATGCCGTGTGTCAATAAAATCATTTTTTCTAATTCATCGTTTCAGTCAGTCTTTTGCGACGTGATTATTGCACATGTTCATATCGCTAATCATACGCTTAATCGGGCAGCACTAGAACTGACATGCGTCTTCAGTGATCCGATCACAAGTGGACAGCTCTAACGTCAGTTCACACCTGACTTTAAAATGCGTCTCCACATGCGTCTTGGTTGACAACTTGTGATCGGATCTCATTTCCCCGCTTTATATTAAAAAGCCCCACTCGCTCGCTCTCACACACACTACAGACTGTAAATAAAGATGGACGTACCCTCCATGACATCGCCCGTAGGTTTCTGAAGAGCGGTTTTGAAGCTCAGAGTGGGCCGTTGCGTAATCGCCATCTTGGCAATACCTGACTCCGCCGAGCTCCTGTCTAATTTCATAAATGGGCAAAGAGGAGGGGCGTGTCTTGAGACGAGACTTCGGTGCGCTCACCCGTCTGTCACTCAAAGTGGAGCAGAACTTTAAGCCTTGATAAAATTTAAATGAGTTAGTTGTATAAAAATTCACCCCCTGTCCAAAACTGGCCAGGCTGTAAACATTTTTACCTAAATTTGGGCCTTTAACACGGGAGTCTGAGGATTGACTCGCTTCTGGAGCCAGCCTCAAGCGGCCATTCGAAGAACTGCAGTTTTTGGTACTTCTGTGTTGGCGCTTGACACACACACTCATACACACCCGTCTGTCGATTGGCTAAAAACAACAACTCATACCTGTTTATTTGCAGGAAAGTGAGATCCGATCATAAGTGGTCAATCAAGACGCATGTGGAGACGCCAGGTGTGAACTGACGAACTGAGAGCTGTCCACTTGTGGTCGGATCACCCGAGACAGATGTTAATACCAGGTCTGGACCGGGCCTATGAAACTGTGGCGGGAATAATCAGACTGTGGTCAGTAGAGTAGGCGGCCCTTCAATGTGGCCCAGGATGCATTTGTGTTAAATCTGCTAAAAGAATGTGGACACATGTGAGTGATCAGATCTCAAATGCGTTCCTCGATGCATCTCGGGTGCGTTCACACCGGGGTTGTGCCGACGGACGATGGCGTCAGTGATCGACGATCATTAGAACTATCGGCGATTCCTCATGCCTTTGCAAATGTGAAGACAATATTTGACTTGTTCTCCCATTAATGTAGTTACTTTTTATTTGTATTAAATTAATACTAAATTGAATTTGCCTGCCACAGTTTAACGTATATAACCGCACATCACTGACGCACATTCATAATCATCCATCGTTAACATAACAATATTGATTTTGGCAGATCTTTTGCTTCTCAAACAACAAACCCTCTTCGTGTGGCACAATAAATGGTCAACTTGTACTTGTCACTTGCATTGTATTCTAATAGTTTTCATAGTGGGGGAAAAAGTTTTCAGTGTTTGTAGTAGGTTTCCTCTCATGACACAGACTGAAGTCTCTTCTGCACAATCCTGAGATTTCAAAACGAGCATAGGTTTTCATTATTACAGATTCTTGTAGCATGAAAAAGGAAATTATTCCAAACGTAGTTGAAGTATTTTTCCCCCTCACCGTTTTGTGACAGTTTGCACCTTTTCCTCTCTTCAGACAGTGTCACTGAAGAGTCTGACTGAAGCATGTACGCAGCGCACAAAGTGTGCTTGCACGCACAGTCACATAGCATGGCTCACAGGCTGCCTTTGTCAAGGTGGCACGAAGAGTCCATTGAGCCCATTATGTGCTATTATGCTAATTTTTAAAAGTAATTCCATTATCATCAGTAATGAATGCAAATCTATTGTCCTGCCGTCGGGTCGTTGACAGATAGAGGGTGGATAATATGGTGTTTTTCTGTTACTCATACAAGAGATTCACTTGCACATTTACAGATGACTCACCAGTGACATGATGGTGTGAGAAATGGCCTTTGGTGTGATAATTACAGAACTGATCATGCAGACTATTTACAGATCTGAAATTTTATGTAAAGGCGAAGATATTTTGGTTTCATTTTTCTACATATCTCACTGATGTTCTACAAAACAAATGTTTCAGGTTTTTTTTGGACTTACAGAGAAAACAGATTCAGTCTACTTGGCATCAAATCTCACTCTAGCTCTCACCGACCCCTTCATAGTTTTATAGAGGCGCCATTGTGAGAGAGACATAAAAGCAGGCTGCTCTGGAGGGAGAGTGCATGACAGAGGCTAGATATGGGGCAGAATGCCCATCGCCAATTACCCCTCCTGCAAGGGGAACAGAACAATTTGAGGCACAAATGTCCCATATGGAGAACAGGCAGCACTTTCAATTGTTTTCATAGTTGATTTGCATGTTTAATCAACATTGCGGTCTGTAAAATGTCAGAAAATACTGAAAAATGTTGCTTACATTTTCCAGAACCCCAAGGTGACGTCTTCAAATAACTTATTTCATATGATAAACAGCCCCAAGACCCAAAAGGTATTTAATCAACAGTGATAGAAAACAGAGAAAAGTCACATTTGAGAAGCTCGAAACGCTGGACGACATACAAGACGAATCGATCGTTAGATTGTGGTTAAATAATGCAGTAATCTAAAAATGGATGGTTTTTAATTAGTCATCAGTTTACGTATGAATTAACTCTGCAGCCATCAGGATCCTTCACATGCTAATTGCTTACATGTATTGTACATTCTCGCTGTGGGGAATCGTCTTATTTTATGCAAAACATTTACGCAGCGCATTTTGATCGGAGTGCCGTGACTCAAACTGTATCATCCTCACATTATACAATGGAATGGTTTCCCTCAGAGGAACAAACCGTTTGAGTGTATTTATTCTTACTGGGGAAAGAGAGAGAGAGAGAGAAAGAGAAGTGTGTCTGTACATCTGTTTATTCTTTTTTATATTTAGAAAGGGCTGGTTGGATTGTGCTAAAACTAACTCTGAAATTACAGATGGTCCAAATCGGGCGGGAAGGGCCGTCTTTCAGCTCTGAGGTTATCATTATTCTGTGGCTGGTTGTCAAGGAAAAGCCTCAGTCCTCAGATCCCTCTCCAGCGATGCTTCCCACATGTGTTATGACTGCAAGGCGGAGCAGCACAGTAACACAGGGTGTGATAACGCTCAAGTGTATCCCCACCTGGCCTTATATGGATGGAGTTTGAACCTCCACTGCTTTCTAAGCCGAGCTAGATAAAACCGCTCAGGAGCTGTGGGTCAGGGATGAGTAAGAACTGTCACCCTCATGCTTCCCTGATCCATGTCTCTGCTTATAAACTAAGTCACATGCAGTGACTTTTCAGTGACTCTCAGGGGATGATGCTACAACACCTGTTTTATAAACAGCGCTCTGGTGTTGGAGCCCATATATAAACTAATATATAGTGTATATAGAAACGATTCAACAGTGGGCCAGTGGATGAAAAATCTGATTATCATCCGAAGCTTTTTTTAATTATTTTTAGTGACTGAATTTTTCATTGAAGTGACTTTCTGTCTATTGAGTCTAAAAGCATCGATAATATTCAATATTTGATCTTAGTCGTCATTTCTCCATCTCTGAAACAACTGCCCTCAAGTTACAAAGGACTGTGACTGAAGATAGTTGAATAAAGGCTTTTAGGACTCAGTTATAGTCAGAAATGACTTGACAAGATTGAGAGTGTTACAGTGTTGTGTGACACAGATGTATGATGAGGGTTAAATCAAGGCTTTGAGCTGTCTGGAGTTCATAATGAGATTATAATTGATTAAAGGCACATTACAAACTGCGCATGAGTTGGTTTGGTGAGTAAAGCAGTGCTGCCTGTCGGCGTAGACGGCGTTCCACCTCACGTCTTTGTGATGACAGGCAGTGTGGCTGTTTGACCGGTGCCCAGTTCCAGTTTGTCACTGGATGATGAGATTAGAAAATAAACAATGTCTTATTAGGAAGATAAGGTCACTATATAAAGTTGTTCTGCCGCAGCACAGACACTTTATTGGACTGTTCTGGGGACATGGTTGTGAGATATGTCATAAGGGGCTAACTGAACACTTACTGTCCACCAGGCTGCTGCACACCGACTGCCACTTCTGTCTGTATGACATGACCAGTGTGTGCTATGGGCATTAGATGTCGCACACTGGTTGACAACACTGCATATTGGGGCTGGTGTGTCGTGCACGTAACAAAATTAATATGTAATCTTGTATGATCCTTTTTTATATTAGCAAAGTCATTTTTCAGGTTGCCGCCCCTTCAGTGAACCGTCGCAAGTTAGAGTCGACCACCATGGTGTTGGTGTATGGCGGCATCCAAAAACGCCTCCCTTTGATGCCCACAACCCCTCAAACTCTAGACCAGGATTGACTGTATATATTTTTTGATAAATATTGTTTCCCCTTGGAAAAAAAGCAAGTGATAATGTTTCAGATCGTCTCGGATCGACAGTACATTTCGAGGTTAATATGCAATAACTACATGAGATATTTCAACAGTTTCGATTAACTGTAGTACTTCTACTGATACATTCAGCGTTATTTCCTGTGCCAAATTTCCACTCTTGTTCCACGCTTGTAAATATGTGCAGTGTGATTTTGAATCTTAAATTGCGCTGAAATTTCCTGCATTTGCAGCTTTTCAACATTAACAGATTTGCTAAGACTCGCTAAAGGGATCTTTTGAACAAGGGAGCATAAAGTCCTTGCTCTCATTGATGCTGCTAGACTAATCTGCTCCCCATCAAACCGTCAAAAGGCGCAATATGTGTATTATGAGAGGAAATCAAGCAATTATTGCAGCCAAAAATAATGAACACCTCCTCTTTTTCTCAGCGACGCATGCAGCCGTGATGTCCTCAGAAAGCTGCTGAAGCCGTTGCCATGAAAACACCAAGCTGTCTGACTATTTTGCTTCCCTCCTCCTTGGCCGTGTGCCTTGCTAATGGCGTTCTCGGCTCAACTTGTCAGAAATAACACAGCAGAGCACAATAGCTGGAGAGGACCACTGACATTCTTGCGGCAACAGAAGCACCGTTGTTTGTTGGTTGTCTTGTATGAGCGCTTGAATGGACCTTTTTACCTTCGTGCAGATACATCTGTGATGTGCAAGCACGCCCTCAAGGATGCATCGGAGTGTACGATTGTCTCGTTCAGTCGTGGAGCAAAAATGTATGAAAGTACAAGAAATCCTCTCGGGGTTCAGAGTCCCTGGAAAGTCCGCTGGTTGCAGAGCAGATAACTGCTGACTAGAAACAACACCACATTTATATTCAGTCTAAAAAAAAATCTTTTCTTTTTACTCATTAGGTGTTGTGACTGTGTTTGACAAATTACATGAAAAATGTTGTCAGTTACTCAGTACTTCGTCAAAGTGCATTTAAACAACATCAAAACCTCCTCACTCTCGCGTCACATCGTCTGTGTTTGACATGTGTGCAGATAGAAAATGAGACATTACGGTTTAACATGCAGCTCGAGCCTATGTTTCAGAGATATTTACTGACTATTAACATCTAGCTTATCTGCAGTGGCCTCACCTAGTGATGCAGATGCGAGGTTCACACACGCTGTATGAACCAAAGGCAGGTGATGAATGTTGATTTTCCAGATGCTAGCATTTGCAAGCCAGTGAAATAGGCACGAGTTACTGGAAGTCACATTTTTTCTTTAACTGCTTCCCCGCACCTGTATACACCTGACGATACAACAGCACATATATCCTGGGCCGGTCACTCCACTGAATGCACCAGACTCAACTCTCAATTCAACCTCTGGTCAGACAGCGAAATAAGACGACCACGGAAATCGTCTAAGTAACGCTGCATGACGTGTTGCACAATAATGTGTTACTGCCCGACACTGGGCAATGAGAAGAGCATAAGCTTTAACAGACAGTAGTTGTACAACACATACAGTGTAGCACAGAACTGGGACAGCGAAATCATCCAGAGCACCTGTTCTCATTTGTCCAGAACAACATGCTAACACTAACAGTAAAGCAGGCGCCGCCAAGAAAACACGATCTGATAGTGTCAAACTGAAACACGCCAGCTTCTAAACTATAGGTATTTTCTTTATTTGTGGGCCATAAGATAAAATTTTGTAAAGAACCGATGCATGTTCTTCAAGTGACACAAGCAGATTGACTTTTCTTTTTAAAAAGTCTGAATAACCTGGAGAAGGCCGCAGTAGTTATTCAGATGTAAAGCAGTTACAGTTGGACGCCCTGCAACATGATCAACACACAGCGCGTGTGGACTGTTATTTTTCACACTTACGTTAATTACATCCCTTCATCAGGGAATATCGGCATCAGTGTGCGTGCAGTAATCCGCGCACAGACAGATGTGATGCAGACGAGGTTTTATAAGCCAGAGGAGAATATCTTTTTAAATAATTTATATGTAACTTAAGTATAAAAGACAGCAATAGGCTTGTATGCTATAAAACCTAAATTATTAATCATAAAAACTGATACATGAATCACCTCTTGAGCTGTTTATTTTTTGCAGAATATCAAATGGTTCATCAACAATAAAGTGCAGGTGTGCATACGCAGAAAAAAGCTTTTACAGGTGCTCGATCAAAGACTCCAACAGAGGAGAAAAACAGACACGCGAGCCACACATTGTATTAACAGCTCCACAAACCAGTTTTATGTTAATACATCTTTGTCAGGTTATTGTTGTCTGGAAATTATTATTATTATTATTATTATTATTTTTTTTTTTGAATAGCTCAATTTGTTTTCTTTGCAAATCAGTGGGTTACAAGTGTTTACACCAGCCTGATTTATTCTTTCCTGTTTCACACTAATTTCTGGGAAAGCACAAAAGACATTAGAAACACAATTCAAAAGAAGGGGAGAGACACGATATGTACGTTTTTAATAAAAGACAATATATATGTTTTAATCCTTCATAATGTTGCTTCATAATTTTGAAAACTTGTTTGGCAGTGCAGATGGTGTTGAAGAAGATGTGCAGCCATGCAGTAAAGTTGTTTGACTGTTGCCCTTTCTGTATTACTACTATAAACAGTAGCGTATTAGCACCAAGAGGTCGCCCCTCTGGAGATATGCTGTTGTAAACATGCAGAGGTATGTTGTTCGGGAATGTTGACGCTACTAAACAACAGTCTGAAGGGTTTTGGCAGACTCAGCGGTGCAGTTGGCATATTTTGAAAGGTGTTACAGTGTAAACTGTCACTGAACAGGCCAGTTGTAACTGAGACTCTGTCCAACAGCCTCACAGGGCCTCCGGTCTGTTTTGGCTCAGTGCTGTGGAAATCACAGCGTGGGTGTGTTTGATCACTCATACAGAACTGTCATGGCCGCTGGCTGCCGGACGAGCGGCTCCCAGACACCCAAACACAACGGATGGGCAGACACAGAACATCACAAGGGCCATGTGGACAAAACTGTGGAGATAGTGCTGAGGAGCATGAGACATCTGACACGTATACACTGGACACTTCTCCAGCAGGGAACCCCTCTCCTCCTGCGCCTCCTCCTCCTTCGCTCTCATTTTCCTGGATCTATGAAACCACAATGTCCTGACCGACTCTTCTGTTGATGGTGGGTTCCTGTGCTGCCTGGCTGCTCACGAACACAATATACATCCACTTTGACCAAAAACACAAACGCAGGACTTTGAAAACTCAAAAGGAGCCAAGTTGAATTTGATGGAAACGACATCAAGGACATGGACTACTACATAAACTACTTCTGGTGGCGCTGTTTTGCTGGCGAATCCAACTGCATGTGTCTTTACATGTAAAGTAAAAACTTTGTCCAAACTGCTACAGTTTTTACTCACAAGAAGCTCTCTCTCTTTTTACAGTGAGCTTAAGAGCAAGATGCTGTAGGCTTCTGCATATTTGGGATTTGACTGATGGTTTGCTTGATGAGCGTCGCCCTGTCAAAAGCTGATCCACATCCTTATTTTCTTATTTTCCTTATTGTCTCGCCTGTTAGCATCAGAGTGATTTTGATTCTTTATAAATCCAAAATGAGGAATTAACCGTTTATAGCAAATGGTTTTACCGTCAGATTTGGCGGGAAAAGCTCGGCTCTTTCTCTGGGAGAACTGGTTCTGCTGGGAGAACTAACCCCTCATACATCAACATTAAATATTAGTAGCACATTTGGCTCATAAGAAGGAAGTTGGGGTTGGTGTCGTTTTGAAGGTATTAGCAGAGTGCGAAGAGCCTGTTTACATGAAGACGATTGGATGCTTCCAGTCAGCTGATGGCCGCACAGCTGTGAATAAGCCAGTGATTGTGAAGCATGAATGAAACGGCTGAACCCAGTCAGCCAGTGTCAGCGTGACCTCACTGCTCTGTCTGAACCAATGCCACGCTGCGTTAATGATGTGTCTGCTCCAGCAGTAATAGCTGTGCAGCACTCAATCATGATATTAGTTTCACCTGTGGTTGACGAGACAAAATGTCTGCTGTAACCAGCACACCGATTGTTTATTCATGAGTTTTCATACGTGATAGATTGGAATACATTTATTAAATTACTGTCCTTCCATTTAAAGCATTGTTTACAATCTCTTCTTCTACTGTTTATTTTCATGTTCATTTTGAAAAGTCTTAAAATACACTGAATCCACTTTGACTGTTTACTTGTAGCAAGTGTTTTAAAATGATTCTTAATCCAGGTTCACAGCTGCGTGTCCCTAAAAGTAATCATTAATCATCCTGCCATATTATCTTGGAACCTCACCATGGACACTCTTGGCTATATTTGGCTTTGTTTTTTCAAAATGGTGTCAAGTAAATATACAGAACGAGGTAGAGTAGCACATACACAGAGGCTGAGTATTAATATTTATCCCCTGCTGGGTCAGACGTGGCATGCTTGGTATGTTGGAGGCTTGGTACTTTCTCCCACTAAGCTTTCACTCTCTGTCAAACACACACACACAAACACACACACTTATTCACTGTTTATTTCCGTTTATGTTCCCCTAACAGGAATGATTGGTTCATTCAGCTGTTACAACTATTACCACGACCGTGATTTATCACATAATGCGTTAGTGTGTTTGACCTGCAGTGCCCTCGAGCACTTAAGCATCCTTTGATCATGTAGATTTTGCCAGAACAGGATTTATCCAGACTGCTAATAGAAAGCTCGGATCAGGTTCTACCAATACACTGCAAGCTGTGTGATTTACTTTCTCTTGTCAGTATCGTTTTTCTCTCATAAATGACAGATTTATCCGACTGTTTTTCTGCTTATTCTGTTGATTTTAGGAGTTTGCAGTTGGCTCTTATTTTGAAGGGTACATTGCAGGCTGAGATAATAGACAGCCAACTGGCACAGACACACAAATATTGCTTACTCCAAGGGAGTTACTAAAAGTAGGCCTCCAAACTAGATAGAAAACAGCAGTTCTCAATGTGCAGCCAACTTTATGTCATTGGACTGCTTTTGAATGGGCCCGTGCTGCTGTTTAAAGTTTGCTGGATTCTTACTCAACCACAGGCACATACTGTCTATCCATACATATGTGTATGTATGACGAAATGTCACGGCAATCCGTCCAATCGTTGTTGAGATATTTCAGTCAAAGTGGTGGACGGACCGACCGTAGAGAAACACTGCCTGTGTGGCTGCGCGCCTCGGGCCGGGGGGCAGCCGCTTCGGGCCGTAACTCATTCCCTGTAGCAGCTCGGTCACTTGTGGATGCAAGTACATTCACGTGCAAAGTACAGTTCGTGCATGTCCAATTGCACACTGGCATAGAAATGAGTTTGCTCAGCGATCGTTACATCTTATCAATCGTTTGTTTTCATGCAAATTGAGTTCAAACACAGTTTATCCAAACTCTCGCTTACAATACAACACACGACCTTACAGCGACACCAGGACGTGCATTTGTAGTGCGTGACACAGAATTTGACGTCCTTAGTCCTCTATATTTAAAATCAATCCTGCAGGTCTGTCTTGACTGACTGACTATTTGTGGCTCTGAGTGGAACATGTACTCTCAGCTGATATAATAAGGGCCACTCACAACAACATGAGAATGAACTCTCAGAGTGAGCACAGAATAGCTGAACGTGGTCCGAGTGTTCAGTTGTGTCACTCAAATTCACCAGCGATGACACACACTCTCTCATTGCTTTGAGTGCTCTCTTGACAGCGTGTTGTGAATATATTTTGAATAATAAGCTCGGGCTCTGTTATCTTCATTGCTTCCTCTGGCCTCTATCTTACAGTTTACATCTTAAGTGGCTCCTCTGCCTCTGTTTATAATACTGTTTAATTATTATTATTTCATATGACAGGTAGACTCAGACATGGGCCAACAGTTGCTCTTTGTTCACATGGTGTCTCTTATATCACCATTACGGCTTCGCAACAAGTCGTTTCAATGTCCTCTGACTGTAAATATGAAAAACAGTTCATCTGTAATTGAACTTTGTGTTGTCACTTATGGTTTTAAGGCTTGTAACAGGCATTTTTCACTTTTCATTCTTTAGATTTTCTGACATTTAATAGTCTGCACAGTTGATTTGAATAAAAATCTGACATTAATCGCCAATGAAAGTAATCATTGCAGCCCTATTGTAGATGCATTCAGAAATGCTGTACATGTCGGGATTAGAAAGAAGAAAATGTAATCAGACATGTTATTTCAAACAATATGTAACAGCTGATGCAGAGTATTTATAATTATAGGAAAAATATAGTGTATTGTTATTTAATAAGATGATCTTCTTAAAACAATTTCAAGAGAGATTTTACTGTGGAAAACTAGAATCGATATTTCTGATACCTTCTGAAAACGGAGTGTGTGTTACGGTTCAGCGGACGCATGTAATCAATGTCTGTCCTGCAATTACCTCCATCCTCATTCGTCCTCTGCCACCAGATCTATTCCTTCCTTCCCGACCAAATGTCGGCCTCCTTCTCTTGTCCTGATGAGTGTTAATTTTCCTCATGTGCGAAGGTGTGGTGCAGTTCGATCCATCACATTCTTTGTGTGAAATACAAAACAGTCACCTGTTACCTGGACAGAAACAGCTACAGCACTTAAATCCCTTTAAAACCGAAACTATCATCGTTACACCGCATTTGTGTACAGATTGAATGAAGTACATGTTAGTTAATTGCTGAGCTTTGGCTAACCGTCTTTATGCTAAGCTAAGAAAACCACCTGCTCACTGTGCCTTCATGATTAGCTTACGGACAAGAGAGTGGTTTTAATCTCCTCTTCTAACAAGCAACGAGAGGAGGATAAGTGTATTTAACAAAATGTCAAACTATTCCTTTTAAAGCTGAACTATTTCTATGAAATGCCATTTCACTGAGACAAATTTCCAATGTCGGAATAAAATCACAAGAGCTTTGCTAGAGTTGGATCGTTTGGTGAAAGCAGCTGATGGTCCCAGCTGTCTAAAGTCAGTCTTTATTCCCTCTTGATGTTCCGATAAAACCAAACATGTTTAATATTATTGTAAGTTTTTAGTCTTGGCTCATGCAAACAGCACCAAACAGGAAGCAGCAACCCGAGATAATAGAGAGCATGGAGGTGAGGCTGGCGTTAAATACATAAGGGAGGCCATGGTAATTGGACACAAGGAAAATATCTTAAAAAATAAAAAATATAAAATCATAAATACAAGGTCCAAACAGTCATTTAAGGGGCGATTCATGACAATTATAATGTTGAGTCACTGACTTTATATGATAATAATGATAATGTAGAATTTCAGAGGGCAAAAAACTGTTTTTCTTCCTGTAAATTTGCATCAGGAGCATGATGGGAAATGATTTCAAAAGAATCTTGTCTTACGAACAGTGACCCTGCCAGTTCCACAGTCTGTACAAAAACTTCCTTGACTTAATGAGGCATTATCTTTAGATGTCAGAGGGTGTCAGGCGTTTTTAAAAAATCTTTTCAAAGTTTTCTAGTCAATGGTAGGCGTACGATTCTGCTCAGGTCACACACCACTATGCAAGAATGTTATTGGTACAATGGGAATGTTTGCAATAAAGGCGAGCTTTTCTTTCTCTGTCAATTTGGCTGTAAAAATGATGCCATCAAAAAACGCAGAGGTGTATCTGTTTGAGAACAATCCAGGTGGCAGCGGCCAAGAGAATGCATGATGAGTATTACAGGACGGGTCGTCCCAGGAGACACATTATTGTTTCTCGTCCTCCAGGCAGACTAGGGGACGCCTTCTCAGTCCACCTCTTTTCTCTCTATAAGCTCTGGGCTTCTCCAGTGACATGGTGAGCGTGTTACAGGATATTTGTAGCATTGTTTTTGACCGTGTAATAAGTCTGTGTTGGTTCTGAAGCCTTGGAGGTAAGATGGAGACTGAGTCCTTTCACCTCCTGGCTTTTGAATGAATCCGTGCATGCAGTTGTCATTTCTTCCTTTCGTCAAGGCGGCCGGCAGTACGCAGTTTGCGAAGACCTACCTGGCTATTAAAAAATGGATTTGTTTCCGGTCAGAGTTTTCAAAGCATCGGAGGAAAAATAGATTTGAGTGCTGGGTGTTGACATCAAAGACTGCCACAAAGCCTTGTCTCCTGTACGGCCAGTGTTAAAATGCAGGGTCTATATTTGGAAGAATCTCCAGTTAGCCAGTGTCCCCTCTCTGCCTCTTCTCTTTTGAAGCACGAGATGAAAAATTAAAGGTGCTTTTTCTTCTGTTCGTCGGTGGGCCTGTCTTTCTTCTTCAAAGGCATGACTCACAGAATGACCTTTTAGTTCCCAGGAGTTCAGTGTCTCCTGTGAGGCACGAGGACTGCTTGAAAGCATTTGGTGTGCCGCTGCTGAAGTAGAACTCCAGAAATGTTTACCAGTCAAAGGCAACTGTGTTTCCCCGCGTTCAGACTGCAAACCCGCACATGACGAGGGGTCAACTCAACCCGCGCTCAAACTGGGACTTCAGTCTGTTCCTGTTGGCAACGCCAGTTCACCAAAGCCGGGCATCGTCCGACCCGTCTGGTCGAGAGATGGGTCGTGAAGGAGAGTCAGCTGACACGGGTTAGGCCCCCCCCTACAGAGGTTTATGGGGCATTAAAGGGCTTCTTCTTCACATTTTGTTTCTGAACTGCGTACTTTGTTCGGTACTTTATGTTGTTGAAATGTCGGGAAGCGGTGATGTTGGAGGTCAGACGAGACGATTTAGGACATTATCACAATTGGTCCAGAATCCGATGTTTGAGTCTCTACCCAAGGTTTGTATCTTCAGTTGTTGTGAAGGGAAATGAAAAGAAAAGAAAATCTATCATGTCTCAGTGTGTAGCTCAAGGTAAGCTCAAACATTTGTATCAGACGTTACTTTCAGCTGCACACTGATCATGTTGGCTGGCATTAAAACAAAACAACAATCATCTAACAATGTTTCAAATGTTTTAAGAAGTGTCACAAGTTTTAAAAATTTGCTTTGATCAAAATTGACGAGCATGACATCACCTGTCACCCAGGTTCCTGTGATTGATATGTTAATGAACTGTTAATGCGTCATAGAGACCAGTCAGGTTGAGTTTGTCTGTGGAGCCACATTAGAGCTTGAAAAATACTTATGCAGGCCCAAGGTGAAAAAACTGGCTTGTATTCTACACGAATAGGCGGCTTTTATGTATTTCTTCTTTGTGTATCGTAACAATTATCTCGCAGTCATTGGGTCCACGGTAACATTTACAGAATTCACATTGAATGATGGAATTACAACATTTCTATGTCATACCTGTAGAAACGAGAGAAAACGAGTCTGAGATAACGACAAAAAAAGAGAAAAGAAAAATGTTCAAACAAACATTGTGTTAGTTTCCAAACATGAGGCTACAGGTTGAACTGTGTCTTTGTGTGGCTATGAAATATTTATCTGTATTTGTTCTCTTTTTACTTAAATAGATGTATCTGTTAGTGGAGCATAGATATGATTTTCTAAAAGCAACACTGTCTTGCACCATTGCTTCTTTTCGATGACTAATGGATGAATGAATGAGTCCAGACCACAAACTGCATGTATTCACATTGTCCTGTTTAAAATATAGTAATGGATAATGTAAGTACAGATAAGTACTGCAGCAGACAGAATAAAAGGCTTTCAGTTTTTGTTAGATAAGTTTCATTTAATGTACTTTAGTGCACTTTTCTGTTCTAAAGCAATAATAACAGAGGAGTCTATTAATAGCAGTTATATATAAAATATATTACATGACCCAATGCAACAGGGTTAGGGTTAGTTTGTTTTTGGTTCATTCAATCTGACCCTCAGGTTTGTTACTGGTTACAAAGGCATTAATTCAGCAGCTGACAGCTTTCGAGGTAAAATCCAGCAACAAATAACCGCAGGCTCTCACGTGAAAGACTTTCACTCTCTTGTACATTGCCCTGCAGAATGAGGCTGGCAGTGGGCTGCTCACAGTAATCAGCATGCAGCACATGACCTGCATTTATCCTTAAAGCGCACAATGTGCCTCAGTGTGCTAACTAAAGGGGTTGTACCCTTGTAATCAATTTAATAATCTAATCAAAAGTAAAAGTAAAAATCAGGCTGACACAGTCTTGCAGTACTTACCAAGGGGCAAAACAGTTAACAGAGGCTTGTTTATTTATTACACCGACCTCTGCTCAAAATAAAGTTTATGGTTTGCCTCAGCAAATTCTTCCTGGAATTTTTTGATCTTGTGATCACAGAAATTTCAATATTCAACCAGATGTGGTGTTACATGAAAGAGCTTGCAATCTAATTTCTGTAACGTTTCTGCAAACAAGTGGGAGAAGAGTCATTGCACTTGTCCTGCGTTGCTTAACCACAGGCAGCGTAATGCTTCTTACAAGCAGCGCCGATCCAGTTGTCGAACGATATCTGACATTTCAGTAGAAGTTAACCATCAGTAACACATAGTGATGTTCCTCAAACCAGCAATGTGATCCATGAGGCTACATGGGAGTGGTACTCGGTCTGGGAGTTAACACTGATAATTCAGGGCAAAAATGCTCTTTCTGACTATTGACAATCACAGGGATGTTCACCATGTGATCCACTTCAGTCCGTTTGGCCTCACTAATCAATAAGTATGAGTTTTATAACTTTTACTTGAAGCTGCACTAGAGATTTTCTAGAACCTTAAGACCTAACAACATGTATGAATGAATGAGTGCACCCCCCCCCCCAACATTGCAAATTTGTTTTTGAACACAACTTCGAAATCCCTAAATCTTATGTGGATTTAGCAGGGATTTTATTTTGAAAGGTACAGATCTCCTATAAAAAAAGGAATATTCTGTGTTTTAACAGGAAGTAAAGCAACTTTTTTGTGTGTGTGTGAATTGTATGTGTTGCTAGATTTAATGTATCGTTTTATTCTGGACTTGGGGACCATAGCAACTGAGGCTCTATCAGCTTCCCCACCCACATCTGTCCTGGCAGTGAGGGGATGGAAGCGGTGACTTTTTTCAGGTCACAAGTTCGCTTCTCAAACCCTTTAAGCCGCCTTGTTAGGGTGCATGATTGCAACTAACTTTCAATATGTGTAATCTATGGCACATTTGGATTACTGCTCTCTGCAGGCTGCAGAAATGGGACTTGCAAACATCACAGGGATCTGGTCGTTAGAACATTTCTCTACGGCCGCACTAGTTGCTGAGACAGTATCATATGGATATCCTTAACATGTTCCAGATGTTTTCAAAATGTGTTATCAGAAATACAGAGCTTCACATTAGCACAACACAGGACAGTGTGGTTTGGTTTGGTTTGGTTTGCTGACTGTTGCTTTTATTACTTGTGTGGGCTGGATGTTGGCCGCCAGTCCTCCACACACAACATGCCGGGCATCTCTGGAAGATATACGAGCATAAATGAAAAGTCTGTTGGAAGCATGGCGAGAGCGCAGAAGTAGAGGACAAACTTGACGCCTTAGGGTGGGTGCAAGAGACATTGAAAAAGAAAGGAGTGGGAGAGATGTAGGAGGGTGAAACTCAGACTGCTGGGTAAATATTGACACCTAGGATGTCTTGCTCTGTTGTTTTTTATGGTCTCTGCTGGCAATTATTAATCACCAACTAAAATGATGTTGCTCACAGATGAGCTGGACTGACACCTCTCATGGTTATTATCATTGTACCTTTAATTAGTAGACTTAAAGGAAATATATACAGTATATAGTATTTTTTTTGTGTGTAGTTGTTGCCCTGGGTGTGAAATGAAACCATGCACCTCAGAATGAGAACTGATGTATAAAATACTGTAGTCACTGCACGTCAGCTTTAGTCCAGCGAGGCTTCCACAGTAAACAAACGCAGAACACGAGTCCCCGGAGCTTCAGCCGTTAACGGAGCCGTGTTTTCTTCACTGGAGAAAACGAGTTGGATGCATGTGTCGAACATTTTTATTTATTGTTTTGAAACTATATAAAATGGAAAGTAACATTACATTATGGTTTCTTAAATGTTGTTTAATTGATTAATAATCCAGCATGAATTAATGGTCCCCCGACATTAGGGCTGGGCTATATGGTTGAAATCAAGATCACAGTAATAATACAGATGTTTTGTTTTTATATCAATATACATCTCTGTAGCTCTAAAATATCTATCCATCCTATATCCATACATATCCGATCTATACATTAACAGTGGTGATTAACAGGACACAAGAACTAACGTTTTTACTAAAAGGCAGAGTTGTCACATTTCAATAGTTTCCATCTGCATGAATACGGCTCAGATTCTGTAGATGTTGATTTGATTTGAGTGCTTAACAGTAAATGCCCCATCTGCTTTTGTCCTTCCAATACTTACTTGCTCAACTGGAAACAAGGAAACCCCCCCCCCCCCCCCACCCTCGGTTGTTCTGGCTGTTATTAGTGGTCAGAGGGAGGCTCCCATTGTGTTGTGTGTCATCTGCATCTCATGATGTCCACTAACGTGTCACATGAGGAAAAGAACTCCTCTTTCAAGAAGCTGCGATCTTACACAAGTTTAACTCCGAAATGGTTTTGAAAGATTCTTCCATCACAAACATCTCGTATTCAGGAAACTTCATACACGGAATGAAGGAAATTACGCAGAAATCAAATTAAAATTTCAAGTAAATGAAGTTACTGTGAAAATGATATGTGGCTTCTCCACAGCTGCGTTGGGACGCTGTCTGTGATAAATCAGTGGTGTTGGCGGGGTCACATGTAAACAGGTTTTCACTCCGATCGCTCCATTAATCAGGCGATAACAGAAATATGCAGATGAGTAAAGAGGGAAATACCTTTAGGTGAACAGCTGTAATTGCCTGCAGTGTTACGTCACGTCTTCAGCTCTTTGTGTGTCATCGCTTCATCTGCAGCATCTCGCTTCGGGGGCATCGTTGCTGTCGCAGGTACTCAGTCATGTGGGGGACTTGGAGCTGAATTCATATCGTTGGTTGTGTTAGAACCATTTTCTATGATACCGACTTACCTAAGTGCTCTTGACCGTCTTTTGGTTCAGCAGCTTTTGAAAAGTATGAAAATGAGTCAGCGTGAGCGAGGCAAGCAAAACAATGCGCATGAATCACCCAGGGAAATGACTGAAATTGAGCTTCCCTGATTATGTATAATAAGTAAGTTTGAAAGGACAGTGATTTATTTACACCGATGACTGTCAGCAGAAGCTTCACCGGTTTTCCTCTGCTTGTTAGAGATGTGTGTCCTTACCCTGGGGATGATGTCTGTATTACACTTGGGAGCCGGGTCTTTCTGCTCTCACTTTCCCTCCGTGTTGAGGGAAAAGCCCATACGTTTCCAAATAAGGTCTTGGTGAGCAGTGGCAGTATTAATAGAATAAGACTGCTGCTGGGGAATATTTGTATTGACCTGTTGAAAGACTTTATCTGATGCATGCCGTTTCTATGGCAGTGTGTGGGCGGGATGCTACGAGGGCTCGGCGGAGCTCCGTGTGCAGCTGCAGCTGGCTCGCTCCACTGTAGGTAGCAGGAACCCACCTTTTAAATGTCCAGATTTAGACAGTTTGAAGCTGTTCTAAAGCAGGTGTGTGTGTGTGTGTGTGTGTGTGTGTGTGTGTGTGTGTGTGTGTGTGTGTGTGTGTGTGTGTGTTTTCCCTGACCATTTTCAGAGCCTCAACAATAAGACGCAGAGCTTTACACTAAAGCAGTCAGCCTCCTGCCCCCTGCGGTTTTTGTACAAGGCAACGATTCTCCCCGGAGCAAAAAAGTACATCCCTCTCTGCTGATTATAAACCTCAAACACATTTGTTATGCTAATAATCCCGTCATGGACAAGAAAACATAATGATTTCTCTGTCAGTTTGTAGTAGAGTTTCATCTGTCACCGCAATATCATCTGTTTTATGACCTGTTTTTTTTAATACTTTTCTTTTTATGCTTTTTACTTGTATTTTTGATGCTTTTATTTCTCTTCAGCACATTGAATGACATCTGTGTATATAAATAAATGTGCCTTGCCTTGCCAAATATGAATTGTGCAAAGTCGAGGCTTTTCATCAACCTTTTTTTAGGAGTTTTAAAGTTTTGCAGCTCAAAAACATCTTTGGCACTGAGATTAAAAATGTGTGCATTAATATTGAACAGTATAATCTTGAACACTCTTACACAAGCACATTTAGTGACTGATGTGACTCTGACCTCCCTTTCTTCCAATCTTCATACAGTATTTTTGGCTTTTCAACCAAGACTGGCAACACTGAATATGACAATTTTCTTTTGAGCTGCTGAACGTGCTAACTGAGCTACAAGCTTGAGTTATAATAATGAAATTATTCTGCACAGAGGAAATCTTTTTTTTTTTTTTTTTTTTTGTATTAACATAAAATAGATTTTTTAAATATATTGTTAATTAATTGTACACCCTTGATAGTTTTTGTAGTTAATTGAATGAGCTTTCAGCTAAGCAGAGTTTCAGTTGGATAAGAGGCAGAAATACAGAAGAGTGACCTTTTCTAAATTCACAACCTTCTCCCTGTCTCACACCTCAGTTCTTTATTTTCCTTGGTCGTGCCTCACTTCCAGGCGAGTCTTCCACCAGTCACTCCTCCGTCTGAGTGTGCTTGGTTTTCGCACACAGACCTGCTGAGGGGTTTTTGACTTGATAAAGACGTGCTGTGTTTGTTCAGTTTGTTCCGGCAACAGAGAGGCCCGTGGTGTGAATGTGATTCAGCTGGCTGATTCAGCCCATTAAATAGCTCTATGAAAAGAATGGGCTGCCGGCTTTGGCTTCCTACTGGCTTCCAGTCCCAGGACCCACTGTATGCCTGGCACTGAATGGAAACAATGTCTTTTAGCACTAGTACATGTGACCACTCGCAAGCGGTCATGTGCCCAATGTTGTGTTTGATAGGTGGAAACTTGGACAGCGTCTATGAAACCTGAAGGTACTGATTTGCTGCAAATTAAATATTGGAGTTTTAGTGGGGCACACACATGCAAGTGTGCAACAACACAGGGTTTCCCACAGTAGTTCAGCCCCCTCCTGTTGGTCCACTAGCTTCTGTTACTCAGTACATTTACATGCACGCAACGAACCAGGTTACTCAGGAAATTGGATAGTATGTTTACATGTACTTTAGTAAGTCAGTCCATGCAGCAGGTCGGTAATCACGTTCTCCCCCAACCCAGAGCTTATGTTGGAAACATTTCTCACTTCATGTGTATGTTTGTCTGACATCCAAGTGAGTGGACAGACTTTGTAGGGAAAGGTGGATGCTGACTTATTTAGATTTTCTAGGGGTGTTGTATGAGTTTCAGTCTAATTTTAGATGGAATTATTTTCAATACGAGTATGAATTCCTGTGCGTAACTGACTTTCTCCAGGAGAAATCTAGCAAAGCAAATCAGGTTCATCAAATCTCCTACCCCGATTACCAAAGCCAGATTTCTCCTTTATACAATGTTTAAGAAATCAGGTTACTGCAGAAAGATGATTTGTAAATCCTGTCAAGTGCATGTAAATGCAGTTAATGGTTTTTTCTGAGGGTCTGAGGATCTTATGTCAGACTCTTTCACACATGATTTCAGATGCTCAAGAGTATAACCAATGGCTGGAAAATGTTCTGTGTGGTTCCTCAGGGCTCAATGTTTGGTTTTACTCAGTTCACAGAATCATCTTTTTCCCTTCCTTTCTGATGCTAGTGTAGCTTGTGTTCACCGTAGGTTTACTAATATGGACGCCTTGCAATAAATATTGAGTAGACTATGTCTGTTTATTGGCCCTGAACAGATACAGTCCAGACTGTAAGTACTTGGATGCTTACATGTTTGTTCTTCAGGCTCTGTGTTTCAGCACATAAAATAACGGATACTATCTTAAATGTGCCAAGTCTCAGCTTTCATTTGAGCAGGTTTACAACAATATTGAAAAAACGGTGTGAAAAAAAGACATTTAATACATAGTGCCCGAATTGTAAGTGGTCAAAAGTAATCGGACACTATTGTCTATTAAATGTTTCTTGGGCCTCCATATCATCCCACCTCATGGAACTGTCATTTATTCATGATTTCCCTGCTGATGATGCAACGGGATGAATGCAGAGGTGCACAGGAGCATGCTGGGAGCTCGGATTCGGTGTCAGAACTCATTGGACGACATTTCATCATTCAGCCAGACACTGATCCTAAACATAAGGCCAATAAGGAATATCCCTGACTGTCCGAGTCAGTCACCTGACCTCAGTTTGACTGAGCATGCATTCCACTTGCAGAAGACCAGAGTGCCAATTTTATGTGCGCAAGCGCAATGACAGGTATGAAGGGGGTAGGTCTTTGGCATACAGACTATGTTGGGTGTCTCCAAGCACACCAGCTATTTTGTTTCATGTAGGAGCGGCAGAGGAGCAAAGTGCAAAAGTGCTGGCTGAGGTTGAATATAAATCGGAGGGTGCGGTGGTGACTCTGCCGCTGATAGAGTTTATTTTGGATAAATCTTTAACATTTAACACAGTATCAGCTGGTAGTCTTGTCATTTAACAAATATGTTGGAGATCACCAACATCTCAGATAAGGGCAAGTATCTGGTCAGTTTGTTCTGCATCAGAGCAGTTTCACTGATAAGCGCACGCTAACACTGTCTCTCCAATCAGAACACACAAACATTAAAGCAGGTAGTACACGAACTGGCTCTGGCTCTACTGAGCCCCCTAATTAGGGAGATACTGTCTTGTCAGGGCTGCACAGGGATCTTCTGATGGATGTTGTGTCAAAATCAGGAGGAGAGGGTCGAGACACCCTGTTCCCGCCGCAGACAGGGAGGCGCACATGAGTGGAGCTGCCGGAAACAAAGAGCGCTTTACTCTCAGTCAGAGGGCAAACGGCTGCAGGCCTGGAAAACCTACATCAAACACTTTGTTTCTCTCTCACCACCTTCGTCAAGCAAATCAATATTTTCATTCTGCATATTTAAGGTCTAAACAGACTGTACTTTTCATTTAAGGTTCATTCAGACTTTAACAATCGTCCTGTACTAAGTGTGTCCTGAGATAAATGTTTTTGACTTTGTAACTATAGGGAACTTGAAGATGTTTCCAGTGGTAGTGCGGAGATATACCTGGAAATAGGTTCAACCAACAATTATTTATTCAATTAATTAGCAGATTATTTTCTCAATTAATTGTTTGTCTATAAAATGTCAGAAAACATCCCTGAGCTCAAGCTGACACCTTCAGATGTCGTGTTTAGTTCAATCATATTCATGTATGTTGATCGACAAATCAATTAATCAACTGCTTGTTTCAGTTCTGCTTTAGTCGTAGAGTTCAAAATTAATTTACACAAATTAAATTACTTTGTTATTGTTATAAATATAAATATATATATATATATATATAGATGAGACAGAGATAATGTGGCTGTAATGGCAGCAGGCTTTTTATTTGTTTATTGCAGTTATAGGCTGAGCGTACTAAAGTGCCTGATTCTAAAATGATTTCAAGTCCCTGAGATGTCTATTAGCTCGCTCTTGCGTTTCAGCACCGCATTACCCAGAGATCACTTAGAGGCTACAGATGTAATGTTTTGTGATGTTTTCTTTTTTTTTTTGCTTCAATATTCTGTTGTAGCTTCATTATACAAACAGGTGTAGTTTGAGTTTGTGCAGGTAGCAGTCCTCTTTGTACTCCGGTCTCTCCAAACAAAACGTCTGTTACTGCTGAAATGTAAAAACGCAAAACCTACCTGAGAGGCCAGGTGTAGATCAACACGACATCAGTGTTCTCAGTCTTGCACCAGATTCATAAACACCTGTGTGTTCTGTGTTAGAAACCCAGAATGTCTTCTGTAGCAGCGCAGACTTCACTCAGTGCTATACAGTAAGTCGTTTTTAATCTACTAAGTGATCACACATTAGCAGGTCAAATTTAGATGCGTATACAATGTGTTCTATTCTCACATTAACTGCGTGGTAGATGTGACAATATGTAAATCTGTGTATTTGTGCTTGAGAACAACATGCAACACATTTACTCTATAAATGTTGAGACCGTTGAGAAGCTGCCCAGATACTCTCTGTGATGCTGCCTTTCATCTTATCTCCGCACATTTCTGTATCGCACAGCTCGCTCGGAGTGAGTAACACGTGGAGCCGCTCTCACAGACTGCCAGTCGTGGCTGGAAAAGTGTTATGTTTGTATCACATCTGGCTCCAGTTTAAAGGTTTGACGAAGTGGGTAGACTCCCTGTTGTATTGTTTTACTATCAGAGGGGATTACAATGAACGTTTACTTATTTAATTCCTTAAAAAATGGATGTTGGCTCAACAAATCTCTCAGCAATGGGGGATTTAAAAGGGATTTACTGTTTAGGGTGAAAAACCAGTTGTTAGTTGATGTTGGTAGAGAGCAACAGGAAGGGAAAGGGCACGAGACATTTCGAGAGCATGAGTCTTTGACCTCTGACTCACATGGATGCCCCCTTCTTTGCGTCCTGACTGTTTCTCTCTCACCCTCTTCCACAGATAGTATCCAACGTGCTAATCTTCTCCTGTACCAACATCGTGGGAGTGTGCACCCATTACCCCGCCGAGGGCTCCCAGAGGCAGGCCTTCCAGGAGACCAGGGAATGCATCCAAGCTCGCCTCCACTCCCAGAGGGAAAACCAGCAGCAGGTGAGAGAGAGAGAGAGAGAGAGAAAGCAGAGATTTATGGTGACGGGAGACAGGGATGTAAGAGCAGAGGGAAGGTTTTATTGGAGATTAAATTAAATAGACTTGTCTATTAAAGGAATACTTCACTGAAAACCTAGGTCTTGAATATTAAACACTCAACTCCTGCAGGCTTAAACGATGGCTCTGAAAAGTGTGAACGGTAGCTTGCTCCTTTGTGGAGCACGGCAGCTGTTTAACACAGTACCAGAGTCTATACTTGAAATATACTGAAGAATGGGCTGAGTGACATATTTTTATTGCCATTTGAAAGGAAAAAGTATTAGACAGGTTTCCCCTTCACAAATTGATTGTGTTTGCTTATTTACTGATCAATTCAGCTTTAGCTTTAGCTAAGCCAAGATATGGAAGTCCAGTGTGACATGGCTGCTAGTAGCAGTAATAATACTAACCTGCACTACAGCACTAAGTGTGTTTGTTGATGGTGAACTGATTCCTTTGTTTTAACACTGCCTGTTTAATCCCTGCAGCTGCAAGAATGTGCCAGGATATAAAATGTGAAAATACTCTGCATCAGACATCCCTGCGTTGTTTATATGCACATTACAGGCACACGTTTGTATGAGATTCGCATGTATTGTATTTATAAGTGTCGCTACAAGAGTTTATAAGTAAAATTGACTGTATGCATCCATGTTAATCCCTGTCATACCTTGCATCTGTTTGTGCTATTTTTCCAAATAATTTGCAAAGCAATGCATTTTCCATCACTTCGCCTCCTCTGTCAAACCTGAATTACAAGTACGTGGCAGCCGAACGCACACTTACCCATCAGCCACGCATTGATTCCAGATTCTTACAAACTGTTGCCCTACTCAAGCCATAGCAAGCAATAACAGTGAGCTGTCACAATAAGCCACGTGTTCCTCCCTCACCGATTGAGGGCAAAAGAATCCACCAGGTTATTAAAATCCAGATCTGATCTAATTGCCACAGCGGAGACGCAGCTGAGTAACGTTGTTATTTTGTTTTCAATGCTTCTCAAACTGGACAAAAAAAGGCTCTAGCTGACAATTTGTGGCTGGTCACTCCGTGCCGGGAGGGATATACTATAGAGGCACGCAGGCAGTTATTGAGTTGAACTTATTGAGGCATGTTAGTCACTCTGCCTCCCCTCTGACAGTCAAAGCCTCCACCTCTTAATTTACTTATACTCTTCCACTGAACTTACCCCCCCTCTCCCACGCTTTCCTGCAGGAACGCCTCCTGCTCTCAGTGCTTCCCCGCCATGTTGCCATGGAGATGAAAGCTGATATAAACGCCAAGCAGGAGGACATGATGTTTCACAAGATCTATATCCAGAAGCATGACAACGTCAGGTAACGTCAGAATGGGATGATGAGGGGATTATAGGTGATATATAAATATATATATATATAAAACACTTCTCTTTTACAATCGTACAATCAATCATGTGTTGGCTCTCAAAAATACAATACACCCACACACAAAGATACACACCATCGCATGTTTTCCTCATCCCTCCTTTTTTATGCAGAAGTTTGTTTAAGGCTGCATTTACTGATCACAAGAAATCAAAGAAATTTGGTTAATCTAATCACACAACAAGAAGCTTTTGTGATCAGTAGCACTATGGTATGTAACCGTTACATAGTGAGTGTTTTGGGGAAAAAAAATAATGTACTCAACTCCATTGAGTCATAAGACGATCTTGAGTTTTTAAGGTACTACAGAATCTGATTCAGAAAAGCCAGAACTCTGAAACTGAAACTTGCCGTAATAATGCACATGAAAGTGAGTGAAATGCTCATTATAACCATTAAATGCAATCTCTCTGCTGCTTGTGATTTTGTTTACAGACAACCAAAATGATGTTATTTTTAATTCGAATCAGACCTGTTGAATTTAATTCTCAAGTTTTAAAAATTTTAGGTGCAACTTAACTGTAAAATAAACCACGATTTAATCCAGGTTAATCCTGAATGGTACAGTCCACCCACAGACAGGGGCAGAAGAGGAGGGAGAATTGCAGGCGTTGCCATGACAACTGGCTGCATGGTATTTTCCCAGAGTATTTTTTTTTTTTCACCTGTCTCAACATACAATATCAGTAACCATACAGAGAGTAATAATGTCATGAAAGTATTGTACACTGAAAATTTGAATAAATCAGTTGCTGGCCGTAAAGCAAACAACCAAGATTCAGGAATGTAAACCAAATATTTTTTTAACCCTTTACCTTTAAGGAACCTGTATGTTTCATTTCAAGGGATTTATTTTTATAAGACCTTTTTTCGGCCTAAAAAGGCTTAAAAAACGTCAGGAATTTATAATATATTCCAAAAACCAGGATTTGTGCTGACATTCAAAAAGTCAAAAAAGTTACTGTCACACAATTGTATTTGCATATTTACAGCATTTCACTGTAAATCAAACAGAGTTCAGATGCCTGAACTGCTTTGCCTTCATAATATTAAATGTTGGCACGTACCGCTGTCAGATAGTGTCAGTGTTCCCTCTTAAGGTTCAGTTTTATAAACATTTGCCTTTAATGGATACGAAATGTTTTTTGATACCAGACTAAACACTTTCAGAAAGCTGAAACACTTCACATTCAGTCTGGTTCTGCTGGAGAGTCGCCAAGTGCTTGCTCATTGTGGGAGCTGTTGGGTTTCTTTCTGTAATATTGTGAGGTCTTGACCTAACCCTGGAAAGTTCCTTGAGATTCTGCACGTTGTGATTTGGCGCTGCACAAATAAAATTGAACTTAATTGATGTGTTTAGCACTGATGGAGAAGTGTTGATGTTATTTCCTGTTTCCAACACCCTTACCCCCCCCCCCCCCCCCCCCCCCCCCCCGGTCATAGATCAGGGATCATAGGGAAGTAAGGTAAAAGTTTAAAACATTTTGTTGTAACAATGTCGCATATATACAGTATCTGCTGAAGGGCAGTCCACACAGAAAGTGTTACTGACTATCTCACAAAACAGATCCAAGGTCCTCAGTTTTACTATGTCTTGTTAAAAAAAATAATCTATTAATCAATAAATAAGAAAAATGCATTTTACCCCTGTATACCTTATTATGGAGCCCACCTGAAAACTATTGCTGTTCAGTAACTTTCTGATCTGACAGCCTTCATCTCGCGGCGGCCAAACGCAGGTCGAGGTGGACTGAGCGAACGGATGCTTCCCTGGTGTTTACGCACTGCTGACATCTTGTGTTTGATGTGGATTCCCAGAACGTATGGAATTTCCATCATGTGATGATAGGTGGTCATATATAAAGAGAGATCATAACCCCTGACTCTGTTTAAAGATGGTCTTTGGTGTCTGAGGTCAATGGCCCCTTTTGATGTCTGTCTGGTCATCCACTGACTCCTGGTTGATGACTTCGACCTCTTCCTCGTCAGCGCAGCGGATGTTGCTTGTTTCTGGTTTTCATTCAGTCTCTTGTCTCTTATCCAGGGTCCTTACAGTTGCACTGTTGTGTTATCTTAATTGAGAGAGTACGATGTGGGTTTGCTCTGGTAAGTGTGAACACTGATCATTAGAGTCAGATCATTATACACTGTGTTAACCCCACAGGAGAGTTGCAGTTGAACAACTGTGGTTAGGTTTTGCACCACCTTGTGGTGTAAGAAAGCACTGCACCAAGGTGACTCAGAAACTGACTTGTTATCTCTCTCTCTCTCTTTGTGTGTGTGTGTGTGTGTGTGTGTGTGTGTGTGTGTGTGTGTGTGTGTGTGTGTGTGTGTGTGTCAGCAGCGTTTCCAACTGCGGAGTGAGAGTTTTATGGCCTGTAGCTGTCATAGTCAGCTGGCAGCCCAAATCTCGATACAGAATAGATGCTATTGAAGCCCTTTATCACTTTGATGTGTCCCTTTTTAATCCTCGGGGGCATCAGGTCACGTACTTGGAGCTCTTGTAGACAAAGGTCTTTTCATTGCCATTAAAGCGATCACTATCAGGAATTATCCTTTTTATTTCTCTAAGTTTAAGAGTTCAGTAGAAGTGAGAGTGCAGATTGTTTTTTTGGGAGTGGGCAGAGGTAAAACATTAGGAAGTTTCCAGGGCATGTGACAGAAGTTACTGTTACTGAAATCAATGTGCACTGAGCCACAAGAGAACTTGTGAATAAGTATGCACACACACACACACACACACACACACACACTCACACATTCACACATTCAGCCGTTATAACAATGCAGTTGTGTTTTTTTGCAATCAAGAGGCAAATACCAAGAATGTCATGTTGGCTCTCAGTGGATGTGTCCATTAGTGAAGCTGTCAAGCCTAAAACAAATTGAGAAACCTGTAACTCATTCTTACCTGTGAAGAAGTTTTGCCTTTACATAATTAGAAGAGGAGAACTGACAGAAATCTGCACTTAGTTTGGTAGATTTGTCCTACTGTAGACTTTCCTGTGAGTCACTGGGGAGCAGGCGGCACATTCGCAGCATCCGTTCAGCTTGGCTAATTTCTGTTCTGTGGTCATGAGTGTGTGGTTAATGGCGAGCTAACCAGGTGTGACTAGGCCTGTCGGGGAGCGAGCAGTGGCTTTTGGTAATTGGGGCTCTGCTGAGAGTCCGAGTAACAACAGGAAGAGAAGTGACAGCTCCCACTGCTCCAGCTAAAGAGTAAGAGGGAAAACAGAGGAAGGTGGAGCGGCGCAGAGGGAGTTACTGGAGCTTGTTGCTGCACTAGATACGCATGGAGTTTTCTATGTTTCTGTATAATTAAGTTAATAAAGTAATTAAGTTCTGAGCACTGAAAAACAGGAACCAGAATAGTTCATTTTTCACAGAGGAACTGTAACAGGCACATAATTATACATTCAGTTGGTCGAATGGATGGGCTCATTATTAGATATCCATGGTGCTCAGACAATGTGTCCTACTGACTTTGGTGATTCCCTGACTTTTTGTCTAGCGCTACCATGAGGTTGACATTTGTGGTTTTGAGTGAAATTTCTCAAAAACTATTGGATGTTGTACCATGAAATTTTCTACAATCAATAATGTTCCTCTCAGGATGAATTGTAATTCAGTTTTCATGTAGCACAATTATGAATTATTATAAATTATTATTATATTATTTCAGATATTTGAAACTAAACTGAACTATATGTAAGATGATGAACATTGCACCTGCTCAACATCAGAGGAAGTCTGCCACTACACTCACCTCTACAGTAGCAGAGCGCATCAGACAAAGCAGCTGCTCTTCTTCTTCTTGGATGTCTATGATGATCTACTGCACATGTAATAGTGGACGCTGTTAGCGTGGCTGTAGACTTACGCCGGGAACACACTACCTGCGTCGCGTGTGCGGAGCAGCTGAGTTCCTGCGGCTCACACGCATGTGTGTGTGCTCACATGGGCTGCGGGTTAGCTGTGTCGCTGCTACTGCAGCTCTGTCTTTCTACATAGAGTTTGCAGGCTACTCGAATGTTGGCTTTCTTTTCATTATAAATTAATTTCTGAATTATTTTTGACAGAAAACATCAGTAAAGTGCCACTATCTCCACATGCAGCTATTAAAATGGTTAAAAAATATATTTGTATTTTTTCATGTCTCTGACATTCAGATTCAGCCTAGACATTGATAGCTATGGTGGAAGGTGTTATTTTTATATAATGTTGCTAGTATGTTCTAAATATGACATCAATGGGTCTTTTCTCTGTCTATTTTTGTCAGCTGAGAGGCGTGAGACGCATGTCACACGGGCAGTGTGTCCACTCTAACCCGTTAACATGGTTGCCAAAATGGAAACAAAGACGTTTCGCAGCCGACACATACATACACACACACCATGTCACGAGTGTGTTCCTAGCCTTAGTCTTATTTCTGTGTAGCTTAGACTAAGTCCTTTTGAGGCCTAATAATTAAATATGCAAGAATAATATGGATATGTAAGATCTACCTGCAGTCTCAGTCATTTTTCAGTTTTTTTAGGATTGTACCAGCTTAAAACACAAGAGTCAAATATTTTCTGCTTCAAAATGTCAAGTCATGAAGTCAAGTGTTCTTTAGGGAGTCAAGTCTTTTATGGTAATTAAGTCCTACTCAAGTGTCAAACCCTAATTTTTCTTATTTAAGTTTCCAGTCCACAGCTGTCCTACTCTCTCTCCATCTATGTCCACTCTCATAGGCAATAGTGGGAATTAGCAGCAACACTGCATGGAGTGAACTCAACCCAAATTCAAGGTATAATTTGCACCACTGAAGGTAGGCTTTTTACTTTACAACAAATAGTACCTTACTTACTTGGGACGTCTATGTGGTTGTGGCCCAACAAGAATTTTTTTTTTTCCCTCAAAGGTAAAATTCTGCCCACCTTGTCCTGAGAGTTTGGCATCCCACTTGCATTAATCCTCTGGAGTAAAGTCATGTCCTGTGGCTTCAGCAATGTGGCCAAAATGTGTGCTGACTAAGGTATTATGCAAGAGGGCTTTGGGGCGGATGTTTTGATGCTGCCGGGTCGCCCTGTGAGTGTTCAAGAAATATTCTTAAAAAGAACGCCGTGACTGTAGCTTTTGTTGCTGTTATGTAGGCCAGCAGCACCCTGCAGAGAGAGACATGGAAAGAACATTGCATAAATTAGAGGAACTGAATTTACCTTTGTTCTCCACGTTCTAATTGAAGTAAGGACAAGAACTGACACTGTCCAGCGAACACACATGGTTTTAGTGTGTGTAATGTAGTTAACCATGTGCGTGTGTGTGTGTGTTTTGTGTGTGTTACATAAAGCTGTTCTGCTGATGAGGTTGGAGCCAGGCCTGCGAATCTGTCCGTGGTCGCAGACGGCAGCAACGCATGCAGAACACATACAACTTACGAGTCAGCTGATGTTTGCTGCCTTTATACACAAGTTAAGCTAAGATCACTCATCTAACGTGGGTGACAAATCACACTAAAGGAATATTTAACCCATGAAGTGTTGTACTTTATTACCAGATGATCTGTATCCATCTTGAACAAGTCTCCAGATGCCAATACATGCTGTAGTATGGCATAGGGAGGGCAGCATGAATATATACTGTTTGCAAAGGGGCAGAGAAGGAGTTCATTTAGTGGGAGCAATAAGGTTGGCCAAGAATCTGAAAGAGAGCGAAAGCAAAGAACAGGAGATGACGACAGTTATGGATAGGATGAGTAATAGATAGCAGTGAATGACATGATGAAGTTGGGAACGAAGGAAGAAAAGCTGAAAAAGTCTGAGCCAGGCAACGATTAAAAGGACGAAAGAGTCTGTGTGTGTGTTTGTGTGTGTGCGTGTGTGTTTTCCTGGCTGAGGTTAGCGAGCCACCAGCAGAGCTGTAGAGCTAAGCAGCTGGGGGCAGATAAAAGGCAGCTGGCCAGTGGCAGTGCTAGTGCCAGACGAGAGGGGATCACAGGGTCAGGCAATGCCAGCGCAGCACAGCTTTGGTTCAGCTGAGATTTGACCCAGAACAGATTTTGCAGCAGTGGCTCTGCAAGCAGGAAAAGGAGACAGCCTATATCCAGTTGTACGCAGATGTTTATTGCATGTTTAGTGGAAAAGGGCTGTTGGTTGAGCACCCAAGCATTTGTACATGGAACAATTATTGCAACATTTGAAGAAATGTTTCCTGCAGTGTTTGTAGTTACTTGTATTTACTCTTCTTTTAAAAAACAATTCGGGACCATTCTGGAGGTGACTGTTTTCTCCAGCCTGTGGTTCTCAGTTACAGCTGAATTCATCACTAAAGGCTCTGTTTGTCCCGAACCCAAAATATAAACTGATCTGAAACCAAAAGCAGAGTCACATATTTATCTCTAGGGCATTCATCTTTTTCTTGAGCTTACTGTGTGTTTATCATTTGAAACCTTTTCATGTCTGCGTTGTTATCAGTTCTTGTTCAGCGATCGTTCAAAGAGGGACAAAAATGACTTGAACGCAAGTTAACCCTTCCACTGCAGCTATATTTATTCCATCAGAGCAACATTTAAAAAATGTCTGACGTGCTTCTCCTGCAAGACTACAGGTCCTCTCAGTTCAGGATCGTCTCTGCAGTCACTGTCACTTAGACAAAAAGCAAACCTCCTCAGGATTTAACAAGTGACTCATCACCACGGTAACCATTAAATGGGACTTAAAGACCCCAGGTATTTTTCTCATATCCTCTGTCACTCTGTTCCTTTTCTCCCTCATCACCCACTGTCGCCTCTGATGTGGGAAGTGGCCTTGCTCTGTGCTTCATTGTGGCAGCGGAGAGTGAGGGGAGCGACTGATAATCCATCAGGAAATCTCTGCATTATGTATTTGGCTTAAAATAGATTCAGTATCTATAAGACAGAGAGGATAATGTAGTTTTTACACTGCGAAAATACACATCCTAATATTTTAATCTAAAAATCTAACTTGTTATTGAATCTCAAAAGCTCATTTAAGTCACACTGAACTCACCTATGTTCAGTCCATTCAAGGTCTAATCATCCATTTTCAAACACTACCACAGTGATTGTGTATTGATCTAAACGCCTCCAAAACATGTGTGACCTACAACTCAGCACTGTGTCTGTTTTATAACACACATGAATGTTAAGAGAACTCCATACTTTTTAAACAGTCCAGTGTTTTTCATGGACGTTTGTTGGACTCACTGTCAGGTATTTCTGTCTAATGAAGAAGAAAGATTCAACTTGCACTTATCCCATAATAATGTGAATGTTGAGGTTCACTACAATTTGCTGTAATTTTTTAATTGGGATACAAAGGTTTCATAGATGCACACCTTAAAACAAGTGGATTAAAGCTCTCTTCTCTCATGGTCGACCATCGCTGCTTCTACCCAGAGTGATAGACCTGTTTCTGAGCTCAAACCCACCGGACACAAGTGTCTGGTTTCACTCGACCTCCCATGCAACAGTTCCCAGAAAAAACAATCAATTATTCTCAGAAATGTGTACCCCAGAGTGGGGACTCTTAATCCCTTTCAACTTGAGATCCAAATTGAGTAAATTTAGGAATCTTGAAGCCCAAGTTCATTAGAACACGTCAGTGGGCAGCCGGGAGACAAAAGTCTGTGAAGCCTGTAAAAACCTCGCCGTAAGACTAATGATAAAATGAATGCCACATACCCGGAGTGCGGCTCACTTTTACATGCATATAGGAACATAACCTGCTGCATGTCCTGCCCACACATACCGTACAAACACACCCTGTTCTTGGCTGTGCAGCAGGCACCTACCCTGTGAGATTCATGTGAGCTTGTTTGGTCTGAAATCTTTGTTTATTCATAGATTTCTCTTCTTCTTCCTGGGGGTCTGCCTCAGAGAGACACTTCTCCTTAGATCCAAGATTCAAAGTTCAATCATTTATTACCATTTCAATGAAACATTGATTGGAGTTTGTCTTGCTGTGTGTGTGCTCCAGAGAGACCAAAAGTACAATACAAATACACAGCAGCATAAGCACATCAAAAGTCTATCAAACTAAATAAAACATCCGCACAAGCATATAAAGTAGTGTAACAGAGCAGATGAAACACAAAGCGCCGGGTGCATTAAAAAACGTGTTTGGGGACGCAGTTAATCGGAGTTCATTAGTCAGGAAACAGTTGCAATATCTGGCTTCACAAACTCAAACAATGGACGACGCTCCAGCTAAATAAGAGTAGATTTGGATAATATTCCACTCAGTTGGACAAAATTTCTTTAATCAGATGTGTAAAACTTGATTTGGGAGGTGGGCTGCTTTTTGTACCATTAGGACGGTTTCCATCAGGAGGTTAGGCTGTGTTCCAGAGGTTTTCAGTAAGGGAGTCGTGGAGGGAGAGCAGTGAGGCAAAGTGCTGTGTGAGGTGAAGGGACACGTGCAAGCAGTTGCGAACAAAAGGGAGTTAGCTATTGTAGACTGGCCCATTCATCAACACCCATCTACAGCCGCAGCAGGTGGCAATTAAGGTAAGGCCACTTTTAAACCCTTGACACTTGATTGCTGCAGTTTGTGTCAAAAACCTGACTCATAACTCTGAGCACACAGGCGTGACACACATGTTTTTTTAGATTCAGTGTGACTCGCACTTTGAGAGGGGCGTCGGCGCGGTTGCTTCATATTAATAGGACACTACTACTGCTATATGTAAGAGCAGCAGTGGCGTGAATAATCGCCCCGAAAGCGAGTGTGTGATCAAGAGTCAGCCGACACAGATCAGCTGATGGCCTGCTGCGCCTGAACTAACACAGTTCTCCATTGACATTAGATAGATAGATACTTTATTTATCCCCAAGGGGAAATTCATGCGTCCATTAGCTCATTGTCATTATCATCATAATGTAAGTTCCTTAATTATAATGTCAGTTGGCCCATATCTTTAGTCATATTATGATGAAGATTGAACCGTTCCAATAGATGTAATATGGCTAACAGGGAATAGTGATGCTGTTTTTACAGGTTGCGCCAACCACAAACAAATATCTATACACTGTGAAGCTTGAACCCTTCTCTTACTTGGAACAATAGGTTGAACTGTGAAAACCAGCCCCAAACAAAAGCACACAACAGGTCGTGGATGCAGTTGTCCTCTATTGTTTATGTACTTCTTTATGTTGGACCGAGTTTATCACTTTTACATTCTCATTGAAAACCGAGGTCAATAATTAGAAGCCAGTAGAATAAATGAGATAAAGGTTGGAGGTTATTTTATGTTAGTTTGATCACTGCGGATCCCACAAGGAGCTGGTGAGTCGAGCTGGTGAGTTATTGTCAAAGTTGCTGCATGGAAGACAGTGCTGCGCAGTGATAAGCTGCAAAAGACAGAGGGCATGGTCTTGCCTTCTGAGACGTACGAAGCTCATCACATGTTTCACCCCAGGAGGAAATCGGTGACCGGAGAATAAATATGCTTATTATTGAAGAAAGAAAATGTGAACCGCGAGATTGGGACTTTGTGCGGTAGGAGGTTATGATGCTTCACAAAACAACTTGAGCCATTCAGGACAAGCTCGCTCGTGGGTTTTATCTGCGAGTGTTCTTGAGGCCAACCTGACTGTCTCCCACAGCTGCTGCTGAGCCTATTACTGTCTCTGCCTGGCAGCCCGGTCCCTTGCTCCTTGTTTCTTTCTGAGAGAAATGAATTCAGCCCAGTGCGATCGTCTGTCCTGCCTGTGTGCCGGGGTTAGGAGAGGAATGAAAATGCCTCAATCGCAACGAGACCTTTGCTGTATCAGTTTACCTTGTTCTCAGGGAAGGGACGATCATTTATTTCTTTATTTTTATATTTTTACGAGCACAAAGTTACTTGCAAATATATTATGTCTCATTTCTCTCTCCATCACACACACACACACACACACACACACACACCCTTTTGCCAGGACAAGAACTCATTAGCACAAATGCTACATCAAGTACTTTTTAACACCAGATAACAGGTATTGTATTACATTTAGATATGACTTTAAAAAGCAGCTTCAATCACAGTCTCACACCTGTCACCTCCATCAGTGGCTTCAGGGTACATCTTGACCGGAAAAATCACTCTCAGAGAGAGAAAGAGAGAGAGAGCAAGAGGGAGAGAGAAGGATAGTGACGTGTTGTGGTGGTTGGTTCAGACTGCGCAGCCCACCGTCATCTCCCTCACGTGTCTCTTCGGTTCAGTCCACCCACTGGCTGTTTATGTGTCTGTATCTTTATCATGGTTTAAAGACTGAGGGAACCAGCAGTGGACTGTTGCTGAGTCGTTTTACATGAATGACAAAGTTAAAAAAGAAAACAAAAACATACAGAAGTTATCTCGACAAAAAGGAGAGTGGGTCCCAGTACAGCTCCCAGTGACTCCAGTTCAAACTGCTTACAGCATAAGCCTTAGGCAGAGTTTTACTTAGCAGGGAAAAACATAAATAAAATTCAATACAAAGCAAAATGCACAGCACTAAATACCAGATACCTTATTTATTAATGTTCAGTGTGTAGACTGTTATATGGCTGTTTTTCAGACTGTAGCCACTTTGTTGTTGTAGTTATGAACTGGAATATGAGACGGTTTGTCTTATGTAGTTTCTCCTCACAAATTAAAATAGTAAAATCGTCATTGAATCTGTAACGGAATGTGTAAATAACAATTAAATTATTATAAAATTACAAAATATATCAATGTGAGTCATGTGCTGGTGATTCTATTTCGAATATTGTTTTACAGATCGTCATAGTTCATTTAACCTGTTTACTACATGATTCTTGTTTAGTGTGACACGTGCCATATGTGATGTTCTGTCTCCACAACAAATCAAATATCCCAGGCCTATTTTTTAATCTTAATTTGCCGCTGGTCAGAGATCATGTTAGACTGAACAGAAATCAGTAGACTACAGCTCTTCAAGCATAACACTGATGTTATTTTAGTTCTGATATTATGAAATCGTGAGTAATTGTCATAAAAAATACAGCTGCATGCTCAGTGATGTCTGCCTGATGTGGAACTACCCGTGTTTCTGAACAAACGATGTTGAATTCTGTCTCTCTCGTCTTTGTGTCTCTGCAGCATCTTATTCGCAGACATCGAGGGTTTCACCATGCTGGCGTCCCAGTGCACAGCGCAGGAGTTGGTGATGACTCTCAATGAACTTTTTGCCCGTTTTGACAAGCTGGCAGCGGTAAGGACACAATCGCACGCATGTATATACAGTATGTCATGTGCACAAGCAGTGCTTATATTTTAGTTTGCATACTTCTATTGGATTTGTTTTATCTGTTTTTTTTTTGTTTTTTTTTAAATGATGTTTGTTTGGAGAAAGATCACAATGCAAATGTCAAAGACGCCTATTAAGAAAGCAGGCGAGAGAATTATTTATTAATGTCAATGGGCAGAAAAAATTAAAAAGTAAAAGTACTTAAAAAAGTTTCCCTATTCTATTATCCATTATAACATACAATGTTTGAGTTCAGAGAAGCCTGAGCGTGTTTCTGAGAACCTTCCTCCTTCTGGTGACTGTGGGTGAAGTGAATAACTCACTCATTGAGAGTTATAGAGTACAACCTGCAGCTAGTAACAGATAGAGAAAGCTCACATAGTCACCTGCTCTTCCTGCGGCCTGCTGTTTATTTGACCTGTGGCTGCGACAGCATCTGAAGCTACGTGGACCTGTGGTTTGTCCACAGAGAGGCATGTCACATGACCTTGTGTGGCTCTTACAGACGACTGCTGTGCAGAGCTGTGGTATCACTCTCTCATCAGGTTACTAGTTTGTTGTTTTTCACATTGTAGGGATGAAAACTATTTCCGTTGGTGCAAAGATGTTCCTGTTTCAAAGCTCATCTCTGGTGTTACTTTAGTTTCATGCTCAGATAAAAGCTGGAGCCTGATCACATCCTGGATTGTGCACAGACTACGTAAATGCCTGATGGCCATGAGACCATGAAACCTTTTGCAGAGGACTAGTTAGGAGCACTGGCTCCGCAAATGTCACGTCAGGACTTCGAACTGCTCTTTGCTCTTTAAACTGAAGGTGTTCACATGGAAGACTAGAGGAAGTAAAGCTATTCTGAAGCTGGTCAGCAGGAGCAGTAGCTGCAAGACCTTGAGGTGTTTGATTTTTTTTTACCATCCCCAACTGTCTGAATGTTTGATGTATTATTGAAACCCTGGTAATATAATCATATCCAACCAATCCAGTGCAGCTGTGCTCCATTTAAAATGAACTGAACTTTCAGGGCAAACAACGGGGGCCAGCGTGAACAAGGTGTAACAGAATTGACACTGAATATTGATGCTTTACTGCAGTTGTCTTTGTTTAGCGTCTGTTTGTTCAAACCCATCCCAGCTCCAAGGTTGTGACGTATTTGGTGATCACTGGCATGGTCCCTATCAGGTACGCTCATGTCACAACCTGGGGGTGGAGCTCTACCCAAGGGGTCGCTAGATAAACTGGAGGAATCATGAGACGGTTAAAAGGCCAGTAAAGCAGAAAAATCTTCCACTCTTTTTTTTTTTTTTTTTAATTTTTTCCCAATTAATTATTGGAAAATGTAACTCTCAAAATAAAAATGAAAAATACAGTAATGAAATACTAACATAAAAATAATAACATAAAAACAGACATTTGCACAGATTTCCAGGGTTTAGATGGCAGCACCAAGATTTCTATTTCCTATCTGCCATCAGTTTCCTGCAGCCTTTCTAATATTTCTAGGTTTTTTGTAATATCTAATATCACAGCTTCATAAGCAGCACATTCATGAATATTGATAGTTTCTTTATCCAGAAGCTTCACTGTTTATCCAGCCAACGCTCAATGTATGTAATTTGTTTGTGAAAGGTGAAACGATGTGCTAATCAATATTTATGAGTGAAACAGGCACAATGGCATTATAAACCAGAAACGTTGCTACTGACGCTTTTATGTCCATGCCAGATGTACCTTGTATCTGTGTGTATATATATACACACACACATACACAAATACACACAAATACACACACACACACACACACACACACACACACACACACACACACACACACACACACACACACACACACACACATTCTCTGTCTGTGCTCTGTACACAGTGGTCTTTTTGTATTTTCCCAGAGCCATGTGTTAGAGAGATATTCAGGTGGCTATCATGAGACACAGTGTTCTTCCGAGCCCTACGGAAACACACACACACACACACACACACACACACACACACACACACACACACACATATATACACAAAGACTATTTTATGGTCATCCCACACACTGCTAAAAGTTCTTTTAGTATTAAGGCTAATGTGTAAAATCTATGCTAAAATGTTATTGTGGAATCCTGCTCTCCATGTCCATGTAAGACTTTGTCATAACTGCAAATGCGTGTCTTCTCCTGTCAGCAGAAAAGATTTGGCTCTGAGGGTGGAAAAAAAAACCTACTTACCTCTAGCGTTATCTTTACATGCAGATCATTCTGGTTTGTTCAGTGGAAACAGCGGCTGGTTTATCCATTGTTAGTATGAAAAAATACTGATAAGACGGCTTCAAGTCCTTGCGACTGTGGTTTTGAGAAACAAGTGTGTTTAAACACTTGCTTCCTTCGAAAAGCATTTTTTGTTGCTTATTCCTGATTGGAAACTTTTATATTACTGTGCTGTGGTTTAATGCTTTTACTATCTAAATTACTATATAACTATCCCTGAAATGAAATCAAATGAACTCGGTTCCTGGGAAACCTCTGATTTCTGTTGAAAGAAGAAAAGTAAACACATTAAAAATAACTGGACCAACAAGGACATCGCATGGCAAAAGATTTGCTCATCATCAATCTGCAACAGTTGACCAAACTTAAAGGTCATTGCCTGGAAACTATGGATTCACATTTTTGTTGAATAAATTAAGTTTAACTGCAAATGAAAACTGTGGAGAATTAATCATTCAATGGTATTTATTTTCACTTCATACATTAGATCATGAGGTTGGTCATATTACCAATTCCTCTTAGAAGAACACAGTCTGTGAGGGGAAAAAATTCAATGGCAACATACAGAAAGCAGATTTACACACAGGATCATTTCATCCCTTAATGCATCATAGAGTGAATATAGGAGCATCTTTAAGGAAAGTCCTGACCGCAGGTTATTACTGGGGTTGGTGGCAGGGAAGGAATTCCATGACCTGCAGCCGTTTTGCTGTGTTGCTTCAATGGCTTGACATTTGGTATTGGAGGTTTAGTATTAATGTTAGGCATGTATCACACCCTAAATCCTTCTTGTATTTAATCAGAGTCACTTGAGGGACTTGTTATTCACAGATTTTGCACTTCACTTATTCACTTACACATATTTAAAAAATATTTTTGCTACCTAGCTGGACATGACAAGGGATTAGAAGAAACCATTGCTGCTGTAAATTTGCCAACTGCTAAAGTTGGTCTTAGCTACAACAGTTGCATGATCATGATTTGTAGTGGGCATCTTTGTTTCGCTGCATACAGTATTCCTCAGTACACAAATACAGGCACAGACATATGAGCGCACACATACTAAAAACCCCGGGTCCCACAGGTCCTACACCAGCGCTTACAGTAGACACTAATATGTAAGGATGAATGAACCTATGGTGTATAAATAGATCAAACTGTAAAGCCCCCAAGGGAAGAAATGTAAAAGGGAAGTCATTATGAAACCCCCCCAAAGTAAATCCAATGTATGAGCTGCTGTACATTTCCAGTAAGTTGTTCTTTCTCTTCTCTGACAGGAGAACCACTGTCTGCGGATTAAGATCTTGGGAGACTGCTACTACTGTGTGTCTGGGCTGCCAGAGGCGAGGGCTGACCACGCCCACTGCTGTGTGGAGATGGGCTTGGACATGATAGAGGCCATCTCGTAAGTTGCCTCAAGTTTCTCAGTCTCTGTAGCAGATCTGCATGACTCTTTTGTGTTAGCAATTAGCAGTATCCCCTCTATCAATTTACCATCATCATTATTCAATTATCTGTCACTGTTTGGCCTGTTCAGATTAGCAAAGGACTGTGTAGGGCCCTATCCCAGCCTCCCTGGGGCGACTACATAAAGGAAACCTCTGACATTTTGAGAAAAAAAAGGCAAATTCTCTTTTTTGTGAAGTTAGATTAGAAGATAATCCAAAACTTGTTTTTAGGCTAAATAAATATCTGTTGTGGTCCTCACTACTGCAGAAACTTCATATAAGAAATTCAACCAACATCCATCCTGGTTGGGTACACTTTTTAGAGTTGGTGTCAAGTGGCTCTTACACCAAAGCCAAAAAGTCTCTAAATCTAGTGATAAATGTTTGGACATTCGTGATTATTGTTTTGATGTTTCTTGCAGGCTGGTACGGGAGGTAACTGGTGTAAATGTGAACATGCGAGTGGGTATCCACAGCGGCAGGGTGCACTGCGGAGTGCTGGGACTCAGGAAGTGGCAGTTTGATGTCTGGTCCAATGACGTCACATTAGCCAATCAGATGGAAGCTGGGGGCAAAGCTGGGTATGTCTCTCCAGTTATCAAGCTCCAAACTACCCATAAACCAGTCCATTGTACTAAAACTGTGTGTACTGCCAGTGTTGATGTGTGTTGTTCTCATTTCAGGCGTATTCATATCACTAAGGCCACTATGAATTATCTGAATGGGGACTACGATGTGGAGCCGGGATCAGGGGGAGAGAGAAACGCCTACCTGAAGAAGAACAACATAGAAACCTACCTCATTGTGGGCTGCAGTCAGAAAAGGGTACAGTCCTCACCATTGTCTGAATTTGCAAAGGCCAAAGAACTCATAAAAAAAAGATACAACATATTAATAGCATATTATTATGTTTCTTTAATATTATTATTTAGAACTGCATATGGTACAGAAAAATCCCACAACAAGCTGACAGAAACATAGCCCTTACATATTACCACCATATAAAATTCTCAGGTCCACTGCATTAGCAAATATTATACATAAGACAAACGCAAAGAAGCATACCTTTGCAGGTAGTGTACAGTAGAGTCTTTGGTTGACTGAGACTTAAAACCAAAGCAATGAATTAAATGTTCCATATCGTATAAAGTGAGATTTTTTGATTGTAAAGCAGGTATAGGTTCTTGATTAATACTATAATACTAATACTATAATACTATGATGATTTTTGACGTTTTAATGCCTTAGCATACTATGACGTTTTAATGCCTTAGCATACTATGACGTTTTAATGCCTTAGCATACTATGACGTTTTTAGACCGTAGCATACTATGACGTTTTAATGCCTTAGCATACTATGACGTTTTTAGACCTTAGCATACTATGACGTTTTAATGCCTTAGCATACTATGACGTTTTAATGCCTTACTACAGTCCCAGCCTGGTCAGATGCGTACATGAACTGATGAAGCCTCTTGGATGAGAGGTGAAACTTCCTAAACTTTACTATACTATGTTTTTTGACGTTTTTGTGCCTTGCTAGACTATGACGTTTTTATAGCTTAGAATATTTTGACGTTTTTATACCTTATAATACAATGACGCTTTTTTATGTTTTTATGCCTAAATATACTATGACGTTTTTTGAAATTTTTATGCCTTACTATACTTTGACGTTTTTTGACGTTTTTATGCCTTACTATACTATAACATTTTTTTTACCTTAATATTCTACGACGTATTTTGACATTTTTTGATCTTAATATACTATGACGTTTTTTTAAGTTTTTATGCCTTACTATACTTTGACGTTTTTTGATGTTTTTATGCCTTACTATACTATGATGTTTTTTGATATTTTTACACTATGACGTTTTTTGACGTTTTTATGCCTTACTACACTATGACGTTTTTTGATATTTTTACACTGACGTTTTTATGCCTTACTATACTGTGACATTTTTTACCTTAATATACTATGACGTTTTTTGACGTTTTTATGCCTTACTATGCAATTACGTTTTTCAACGTTTTTATGCCATAATACACTATGACGTTTTTCGACGTTTTTGTACGTTACTATACGATGACGTTTTTTCATTTTGTTATGCCTTACTATACTATGAAGTTTTTTGATGCTTTTTGACCTTAATATACTATGACGTTTTTTGAAGTTTTTATGCCTTACTATACAATTACGTTTTTTTGACGTTTTTATGCCTTACTATACAATGACTTTTTTTGACGTATACTATGACGTTTTTTCATGTTTTTATGCCTTTCTATACTATAACGTTTTTTGACGTTTTTATGCCTTAATACACTATGATGTTTTTCGACTTTTTTTGCCTTAATATACTATGACGTTTTTTACCTTAATATATTATGACTTTTTTGATGTTTTTTTGCCTTACTTTAGTATAAAGTGTTTTACCTTAATATACTATGACGTATTTTGAAGTTTTTATCCCTTTCTATACTTTGATGTTTTTTGATGTTTTTATGCCTTACTATACTATGACGTTTTTTGACGTTTTTATGCCTTACTATACTTTGATGTTTTTTGACGTTTTTATGCCTTACTATACTATGACATTTTTGTGCCTTAATATACTATGATGATGTTTGATGGTTTTATGCCTTACTTTAGTATGACACTTTTCTTTGTTTTTATGCATTATTATACTATGACATTTTTTACCTTAATATACAATGACATTTTTTGACTTTTTTTGCCTTACTATACTATGGCGTTTTTGTGCCTTACTATACTATGACGTTTTTTGACGTTTTTGTGCCTTACTATACTATGACGTTTTTTACCTTAATATACTATGACGTTTTTTGACGTTTTTGTGCCCTACTTTAGTATGACGTTTTTTGACATTTTTGTGCTTTACTATTCTATGACGTTTTTAAACGTTTTTTTAATGTTAATATACTATGACGTTTTTAAGCCTTACTATACTATGACGTTTTTTCATGTTTTTATACCTCACTATACTATGACGTTTTTTGACGTTTTTGTGCCTTTCTATACTACATTTTTTGACGTTTTTGTACCTTACTATACTATGACGTTTTTATGCCTTACTATACTATGACGTTTTTTTCTGTTTTTATGCCTTACTATACTATGAAGTTTTTTGACGTTTTTATGCATTACTATACTATGACGTTTTTTGACGTTTTTGTGCCCTACTTTAGTATGACGTTTTTTGACATTTTTTACCTTACTATACTATGACGTTTTTCGACGTTTTTGTGCCCTACTTTAGTATGACGTTTTTTGATGTTTTTATGCCTTACTATACTATGATGTTTTTGTGCCTTACTATACTATGATGTTTTTTACCTTAATATACTATGACGTTTTTTGACGTTTTTGTGCCCTACTTTAGTATGACGTCTTTTGACATTTTTGTGCCTTGCTATTCTATGACGTTTTTTTTAATGTTAATATACTATGACGTTTTTAAGCCTTACTATACGATGACGTTTTTTCATGTTTTTATACCTCACTATACTATGACGTTTTTTGACGTTTTTGTACCTTACTATACTATGACGTTTTTATGCCTTACTATACTATGACGTTTTTTCATGTTTTTATGCCTTACTATACTATGACATTTTTTTTTTATGTTTTTATGCCTTGCTATACTATGACGTTTTTTGACTTTTTTTGCCTTACTATACTATGACGTTTTTGTGCCTTAATATACTATGAGGTTTTTTGACGTTATTGTGCCCTACTTTAGTATGACGTTTTTTGACATTTTTATGTATTACTATACTATGGCGTTTTTTTACCTTAATATACTATGACGTTTTTTGACGTTTTGTGCCTTACTATTCTATGACGTTTTTAGACGTTTTTTTATCTTAATATACTATGATGTTTTTAAGCCTTACTATACTATGACGTTTTTTGACGTTTTTGTGCCTTTCTATACAACGTTTTTTGAGGTTATTGTACCTTACGATACTATGACGTTTTTATGCCTTACTATACTATGACGTTTTTTCATGTTTTTATGCCTTACTATACTATGACGTTTTTTTTATGTTTTTATGCATTACTATACTATGACGTATTTTGTGCCTTACTATACTATGACTTTTTTGTGCCTTACTATACTATGACGTTTTTTGACGTTTTTGTGCCTTACTATACTATGACGTTTTTTGACGTTTTTGTACCATACTTTAGTATGACGTTTTTTGACGTTTTTATGCATTACTATACTATGGCGTTTTTTTTACCTTAATATACTATGACGTTTTTTGACATTGTTGTGCCTTACTATTCTATGACGTTTTTTAGACGTTTTTTTTATCTTAATATACTATGATGTTTTTAAGCCTTACTATACTATGACGTTTTTTGACGTTTTTGTGCCTTTCTATACTACGTTTTTTGAGGTTATTGTACCTTACGATACTATGACGTTTTTATGCCTTACTATACTATGACGTTTTTTTTTTATGTTTTTATGCCTTGCTATACTATGACGTTTTTTGACCTTTTTTTGCATTACTATACTATGACGTTTTTTTACCTTACTATACTATGACGTTTTTTCATGTTTTTATGCCTTACTATACTATAACGTTTTTTACCTCAATATACTATGACGTTTTTGCGCCTAAATATACTATGATGTTTTTTTGACGTTTTTATGCCTTACTTTACTATGATGTTTTTTTTTTATGTTTTTATGCCTTGCTATACTATGACGTATTTTGACCTTAATATACTATGACGTTTTTTTTTATGTTTTTATGCATTACTATACTATGACGTTTTTTTATGTTTTTATGCCTTACTATACTATGACGTTTTTTGACATTTTTTTTATCTTAATATACTATGATGTTTTTAAGCCTTACTATACTATGACGTTTTTTGACGTTTTTGTGCCTTTCTATATTACGTTTTTTGAGATTATTGTACCTTACGATACTATGACGTTTTTATGCCTTACTATACTATGACGTTTTTTCATGTTTTTATGCCTTACTATACTATGACGTTTTTTTTAATGTTTTTATGCCTTGCTATACTATGACGTTTTTTTTTATGTTTTTATGCCTTGCTATACTATGACGTTTTTTGACCTTTTTTTGCATTACTATACTATGACGTTTTTTTACCTTACTATACTATGACGTTTTTTCATGTTTTTATGCCTTACTATACTATAACGTTTTTTACCTCAATATACTATGACGTTTTTGCGCCTAAATATACTATGATGTTTTTTTGACGTTTTTATGCCTTACTTTACTAAGATGTTTTTTTTTTATGTTTTTATGCCTTGCTATACTATGACGTATTTTGACCTTAATATACTATGACGTTTTTTTTTATGTTTTTATGCATCACTATACTATGACGTATTTTGTGCCTTACTATACTATGACTTTTTTGTGCCTTACTATACTATGACGTTTTTTGACGTTTTTGTACCATACTTTAGTATGACGTTTTTTTACGTTTTTATGCATTACTATACTATGGCGTTTTTTACCTTAATATGCTATGACGTTTTTTGACGTTTTTGTGCCTTACTATACTATGACGTTTTTTGACGTTTTTGTGCCCTACTTTAGTATGACGGTTTTTTTTTACATTTTTTTACCTTACCATACTATGACATTTTTTGACGTTTTTGTGCCTTACTATTCTATGACGTTTTTAGACGTTTTTTTTATCTTAATATACTATGACGTTTTTAAGCCTTACTATACTATGACGTTTTTTCATGTTTTTATACCTCACTATACTATGAGGTTTTTTGACGTTTTTGTGCCTTTCTATACTACGTTTTTTGACGTTTTTGTGCCTTTCTATACTACGTTTTTTGACGTTTTTGTACCTTAGTATACTATGACGTTTTTATGCCTTACTATACTATGACGTTTTTTCATGTTTTTGTGCCTTACTATACTATGACGTTTTTTGACGTTTTTGTGCCTTAGTATACTATGACGTTTTTATGCCTTACTATACTATGACGTTTTTTCATGTTTTTATGCCTTACTATACTATGACATTTTTTTAAATGTTTTTATGCCTTACTATACTATGACGTTTTTTGACGTTTTTATGCATTACTATACTATGACGTTTTTGTGCCTTACTATACTATGACGTTTTTTGACGTTTTTGTGCCTTACTATACTATGACGTTTTTTGACGTTTTTGTGCCTTACTATACTATGGCGTTTTTTTACCTTAATATACTATGACGTTTTTTGACATTTTTGTGCCTTACTATACTATGACGTTTTTTGACGTTTTTGTGCCCTACTTTAGTATGACGTTTTTTTTTTACATTTTTTTACCTTACTATACTATCACATTTTTTGACGTTTTTGTGCCCTACTTTAGTATGACGTTTTTTGACGTTTTTATGCATTACTATACTATGGCGTTTTTTACTTTAATATACTATGACGTTTTTCGACATTTTTGTGCCTTACTATTCTATGACGTTTTTAGACGTTTTTTTTTATCTTAATATACTATGACGTTTTTAAGCCTTACTATACTATGACGTTTTTTCATGTTTTTATGCCTTACTATACTATGACGTTTTTTCATGTTTTTATACCTTACTATACTTTGACGTTTTTTGACGTTTTTGTGCCTTACTATACTATGGCGTTTTTGTGCCTTACTATACTATGACGTTTTTTGACGTTTTTGTGCCCTACTTTAATATGACGTTTTTTGACGTTTTTTACCTTACTATACTATAACGTTTTTTACCTTAATATACTGTGACGTATTTTGACGTTTTTGCGCCTAAATATACTATGATGTTTTTTTTTATGTTTTTATGCCTTGCTATACTATGATGTTTTTTACCTTAATATACTATGACGTTTTTTTTATGTTTTTATGCCTTACTATACTATGACGTTTTTTGACCTTAATATACTATGACGTTTTTTTAATGTTTTTATGCCTTACTATACTATGACGTTTTTTGACCTTAATGTACTATGTCGTTTCTTGACGTTTTTATGCCTTGCTATACTATGACGTTTTTTGACCTTAATATACTATGACGTTTTTTACCTTAATATACTATGACGTTTTTTTGACTTTTTTGTGCCTTACTATACTATGACGTTTTTGCGCCTAAATATACTATGATGTTTTTTTGACGTTTTTATGCCTCACTATACTATGATGTTTTTTTAAATGTTTTTATGCCTTGCTATACTATGATGTTTTTTGACCTTACTATACTATGACGTTTTTTTAATGTTTATATGCCTTATTATACTATGACGTTTTTTAAATGTTTTTATGCCTTGCTATACTATGACGTTTTTTGACCTTAATATACTATGACGTTTTTTGACGTTTTTGTGCCATACTTTAGTATGACGTTTTTTTAATGTTTTTATGCCTTGCTATACTATGACGTTTTTTGACCTTAATATACTATGTCGTTTTTTGACGTTTTTATGCATTAGTATACTATGACGTTTTTTACCTTAATATACTATGACATTTTTTGACATTTTTGTGCATTACTATACTATGACATTTTTTTATGTTTTTATGCCTTACTATACTATGACGTTTTTTCATGTTTTTATGCCTTACTATACTATAACATTTTTTACCTCAATATACTATGACGTATTTTGACGTTTTTGCGCCTAAATATACTATGATGTTTTTTTGACGTTTTTATGCCTTACTATACTATGATGTTTTTTTTTATGTTTTTATGCCTTGCTATACTATGACGTTTTTTGACCTTAATATACTATGTCGTTTTTTGACGTTTTTATGCATTACTATACTATGACGTTTTTTACCTTAATATACTATGACCTTTTTTCATGTTTTAATGCCTTAATATACTATGACATTTTTTGACATTTTTGTGCATTACTATACTATGACATTTTTTGAAGTTTTTATGCCTTACTATACTATGACGTTTTTTTTTACGTATTTGTGCCTAACTGTAAATTATACTAAACTATAATGTTTTTTACCTTAACATACTATGACGTTTTAATGCCTAAGTATACTATGATGTTTTTTTGACGTTTTTATGCCCTACTATACAATGACTTTTTTATGCCTTACTATATTAGGACTTTTTTGGACTTTTTTTACTTAATATACTATGACGTTTTTTGACGCTTTTATGCCTAACTATAGTACAACGTTTTTTCATGCCTTACTATTTTTTGACGTTTTTGTGCCTTACTTTAACATGAAGTTTTTATACCTTACTATAATGACGTTTTTATACCTTACTATAATATGAAGTCCTTTGATGTTTCCATGCATGATTATACTATTACGTCCTTTGACATTTTATGACTAAGTATACTATCACATTTTTTGACATTTAAGCCCTACTATGCTATGATGTTTTTTGACCTTTTTATGTCTTAATAATTATGAAAATCTTAATGCTGACTTATCCATGACGGTTTTCTGTTTTACTATACTATGACATTTTATTGATGTTTTATGCCTTAGTATACTATGACTTATGATATATATGTCCCTATACCAAGAGTGATGTTAACATCTTGTCACCTACAAGAGGATATATTATTATGAAATATATACATCCTCTGGATACATGAATATATAAGTGTATAACACACATGAAATAAAATGCAATAAAGCAAAGCACTAAAATACAACTTTATTAAAAGATAAGCTATTCCTTTATTAGTCCCACAGTGGGCAAAATTACAGTATTACAGCAGCAAAATGACAGCATAAGAAAGAAAAAACTGTGAAATGGCAGTACCAAGTAGTATAAAAAGATAATATAAATAATGAAGAATATAATAATATGTACAATTAGACAATAAGTATAACAAAACACAAGACAATAGCAGTAATAAGTAACTTAGTAATATTGCACAGCTGGTGAGTTAAATTATTCCACATGGTGTTTGTTGTCTTTGGTATGTGTGGTTGTAGTTCACTGTGTGAACAACCAACACTTAGCCATCATCCTTCTGTCGCACACTACCTCCACTGGGTTGAGAGGGCATCCCAGGACAGAGCAGGCCTTCCCGATCAGTCTGTTCAGTTTTTTTCAGCAGTGGGGATGCTGCTGCCCTAGCAGACCACGCTGTAGAAAATGGCTTATGCCACCACAGAGTCATAAAAAGGCCCTCAGGAGCGCCCCCTGCCCTACAAAAGACCTGAGTCCCTGTAGCTGATACAGCCTGCTCTGTCCTTTTTTGTAGAGTGCACTAGTGCTGTGAGTCCAGTCCAGTTTATTGTTCAGGTGAACCCCCAGTTTTTTGTGAGTCCACTATCTCAATGTCCATTACCTGGAAACGAGAATAAAACAACATGCTTATTAAAATTCTATGTGTTTGGATATGATTTTCTTAATATTTCATATTAAATTTAAGCACACGTCAATCTTTTATATTTACATATATGATATGAACATATACTGACAGGCTTTGGGATGGATATATATTTATGTAACATGTCTATGATATAAAATTACTAAATACATGTTTCTATTAGCTACACCTTTATGTCAATATATGATTTCTATTCAATTTCTAACAGGTGTCATATGTAATCTTTACATATATCGGCTATACTACAACCGTTTGGTTGACGGCATTAAAAAGCCAATCTTTGTTTTGGAGGGGTGGCAGGATTGTTGCGTCCCTACTAATGTTGAGACCAATCCCATGCCCTTGATTTATTGTTTTGAAAGGTCTAACCTGCAGCCTCAGGCCTGATGTGTATTAAGGTTTGGAAAAAAAACACAGTTTAACTGTTGCGCATATCATTGTTTATGAAGTGGTATTGTGTCACGTGAAGTGCGATTCGGAGAGGAATGAGTTCATCTCTGCCTCGCTGCGTGAGCTCCAGTTTGTTTATGACTGTACTGCTTTTATCAGCTGTCTCTGTCCTCCAGCACTATCACAAGCTGTGATTATAGATAGAATGTCATGTGAAGTGATATCTTCCTCTCACTTTGCTGCTCATGCTGTGAGACAGAAGGAAGATTGTATAATCCAATTAGTGTGGCTACTTTCTTATTTCTGGAAAAAAAAAAAAAAAAAAAATCCTAAAGACAGTACACTGTCCTTATGTCAGATCTGCAAGAAATAAATAGTTACAGATTGACTCTCTGAAAACAATCTTTCCAACACAACAAAAAGAGAACTAAAAAAGATTGTATTTCTGCAGGACACAACAACAGTATTACAGTTCGATGCTTTTATTTACCGTTTCTCACAGTTTGATGAGTAAATAGATCTTTAAAGTTGGTGTCTGCAATGGAAGGAGGTTCTCCTCTGGTGATGCTGTTTTTGTTTTGACTGCTTCTTCTGTTAAAAAAAGACAAGACAACAGGAACAGGCTAGTTAGTTTTCACTGTTATGAACAAAGTCAGACTGATCATTAAGGCTTTCATTTCAAGTTGTTGCCTACATCACTAATGACTTGCTGAATAATAAAACCACCTCCTAACTGAGAACCCATCTGTGTTTGATATGTACCTGCATTATGATTTGCATATGATACAACCATAGACTGTAAATAAAGATGGACGTAGCCTCCGAGACGTCACCCATTGGCTTCTTAAGAGCGGTTTTGAAGTTCAGAGTGAGCTGCTCTGCCGTTGCCATCTTGGCAGTGCCTGACTTGACCTAGCTCCTGGCTAATCCAAAAATGGGGTGCATGTGCGGAGTTGAGACTTCAGTGCATGCTGGTTTGTGGTGAGAAAACGTAAACATGTTTATTTGTGCTGTAAAGTTGGGTATTTTAACATGGGAGGCTATATAGGGATTGACTTCCATTTGGAGCCACAACCATTTGTCTAAATATTTCCTCCTGTATTCAGTAGTAAAGTTCAAAAGTAGCACTTAATGGAAATACTCAAGTGGAATACAATTACCTCAAAAGTGAACATGACACACAACAGCACTGCAGTCAATGTATGTTCCGCCATCATCATAGTACATCAACTAAACAAGAGAAAGTGATTTTGTGTCTGTAAATAAAGTTTATCTTTTGTTTGTCAGCATATAATGAATATATTCTGACATCCATTTCTGCCTCTGTGTCTCCGACAGAAAGAGGAAAAGGCAATGATCGCCAAAATGAACCGACAGAGGACCAACTCTGTGACCCACAACAGCGGCCACTGGACTGACCGTCCATTCTACAACCATCTGGGCGGGAACCAGGTCTCCAAGGAGATGAAGAGGATGGTGAGGAAGATTTAAAAAGTGGCGATTGTTATACTTGTCCCGACCGTCTGCTTTGTAGCATTTCTGTTATGCCTGTCGGTGTTATTGGAGTGCCACAGCCAGGTGACTCTTTTGCCAATATCTCATCTCAGCTTTCATTTGGTGATGAACCTACCTCATTGTTAATACCCACAATCCTTTGATCTGCAGTCCTGAGTAGCAGGAGCGACGGCCCTTAATGGCACACGCCGCCTCTGATACATCACCTTGTGCCCTGAGAGGCTCTCGAGAGCACTCAAGGAGACAACGGCAATGTGTAGGTGGCTGCAATGAAGCTGGTACCACAACAAATTGTCGGTGCACTGCTGCCAGTTGAGCAGCAAAAAAAAAAAAGAAAAGAAAAAAAAAAGAGAGCGTTCCCCATCCAACAAACTTCACCTTCTCATGGGCTTAATTTGATGTGGAGGAAAAGCTTGAAATGCAGCAGCAGAGTGATGTGACCACACCGAGAATCATTTTTATTTACATACTGTGGCTCTTCCTGCTGAGCCGACCCTGCAAACACTGACTCACTCAGTGAATGGATGCGCTCACATTTGAAACACACACACACACACACACACACACACACACACACACACACACACACACACACACACACACACAAACAAATTGTTTTTCTTCATATCCATATCATCAATCCACCCACCTCTCTCAATGAATCTGTTATAGGGCAGACAGAGACGAAGGCCAAGCCACATTCTGTTTAACTTTTACATTGTTGTTCTACACACTCTATATTGAAAAAGTGGCACATTAAGTTTTCCCGTCCTGTGGAGTGCTACACAGCTTGAGAAAACAAAATGTTTTCTTTGGCATCATCAGGGTTATCTCAGCTTGGACTTGGAGACTATGCATTTATAACAGAAAGCCTGTACTCCAGTCCTGGGTCATGGAGCTTGAAAGATGCAGACATTAACCAGAGAGGGACACTGCTGTCAAGCTGGCATACACACATGCTTCATTACCTTACCTAAAAACCTTTTGATACTCAATTGTCTTTCCCTGCTTTTATTCTGAAGGTGAGGTGCATATTATGCAAGTGTTCTTCAAAACAGTTTCCTCTTAATCTTTTTTTTTTAGAACTCCACATCGCACACAATTACTCTTATATGATTATTAGTTTTTATATATATATTTATAGCATCATTAGCAACCAGCAGCTAATATGACTAAACAAAGAGAAGAGTGCCACCTTCTGATATTCTGAAAATCAAAACAACAAAATGATTTCAAACTGATTTAAGGCTGCTCATCTTCAAAAAAACAAAAAAACCCGTCAAAAACAGGTGCATCTCTGTTGTTCTGCACGAGTACATTCAATTACTGCTGTGTGTGTCACCCAAGTTTATGCCCTGACTCACAGAGTCCTTTCAGAGTTTGCAGAAACATTAGCGCTTTTGACAGCAACTTTATTTGCCACAGTTCAGTCTCTCTTCATCCTCGGCCTCTATTGTCCCCCCTCCCTGCTTATCACTCTCTATCTCCATACTGCTCATTAATCACCCGGGAAGCTGTGAAGATAAAGCAAGTTGTAGAGCGTGAAGAGTCAAAGACGCGTAGAGGGCATGAGGGAGGAATTTTATATGGATGGCAGGGAGGGAGGATGGGAGGGGTGTTATGAATGGATGTTCTGTGTGGTTTTTTTTTGTCTGTCCAGACACAGATGGAGCTGAGCACTGGACTGTGAATGACTTATGAGGCATCCAGGATTTGTACACATGTGCTTTCCTTTTCTACTATTTGTTCATGAGAGGAAACAGTGGAACAAGCAGAAGTGTCAACATTTCAGCTTCTTCCTTTCTGTTTTTTTCAGGTTGCAGTCTTTGCTCAGCTCCTTCATTAACGGTTTCATCCACAAGAGGGAGCCAGAGAAACACATTAGTTCCCTTGTTGTAAAATGCCTAGAGGCAAAAAGAAATTTGAATTCCAAGTTAATCACCACAGAGAGAAACTCTTGAACCAACCACTGCATGATGCATGAGTGTATCACAGTAGATCGACATGATAATTTGTGCAGAAATTATATTGTTACGAAGCAAATACCAATTTCTGAAAGAAGTAGAAGCAGAGCAATGCTTAATTATTTAACTTGAATCATTGGATCAGATTATCATCAGAACAATGGTGGAAGATGATGAACATGCACACAGCTCTCCTAACATGAAGTGTTTCTTATCTGTGCGATTATGAACCTTTTTGACTCTCATTCAAGCGCATTTTGGAAGAAGAAAAAGTGAAACGCATCCCGTTTGTCTCTTTGTTTGTAACCTCCACCTTTCATTTCTCTCTTCTGTGACTTGTTTTTTTTATCAGATCTCAGGAACCAGAAAACTTTTTACGTCTTATTATAATCACTTGTGAACTGCAGCCTTTGTTTCTTGCTGTGCTGAGCTGAGAGCGGATGGGATATGAATAGAGCGCTGCCAATCTTCAGCCCAGTTTGACGCAAATATCTTTCATTTTTCAGCTGACGCCTACTTGATTTTTTTCCTGCTCACTTGCTTCCAGCCACGGGGAGCCTCTCCCTCCATACCTCCTGCTTCATTTCATTTTCTCTGGCTCGTACTAATTATCTATGTCAGCTAGTTAGTTCTTGGAGGCCTGATGTTATGTCATCAGGAAGAAGGGCTGTTATTTTCAAAATTATAATGCCAGTGTTGAATGTGATAATTATAATTAAATTTAACAAGCAGATGTGCAGTCAGAGGGATGATTGGTGGACTGAAGCTCCTTAACTCAGTTTTTAATAATAATAAAAAATATATACTTGGGAGATTAAAATGATTTTGCAGAAAGGTCAGTAGAAGTTATAGCGACGGCAAAACTTTAAATGTTTTTGAAATTAAATAAGTGTATGTACTGTAGCTCATTCATCTACTAGCTTAAAACTGTGCGGGCATCACTGTGAAAGTTAATGCTGAGCTGCCTTTCATCAGCTGAACTGATGTCTGTGCTGCACAGCTAACAATCATTTTCCATCTGCTCATTATTCATGATTTTGCAATTATCATTATCTTCTATAAAATATATGAATTTTTTTTTCCAGAGTCAAAAGTGAACTTTCAAAGTGCTTATTATACACACAAAGATGTTTCATTTACAGCGATGTCGAGCAGAGAAACGCAGCGAGTCCGCTGTGCAAATGTTTGACATTTACTTCATCAATTTAAAAAATGATAATAATATCCTGTCAATTACCAGAGATCTCTAAATCTAAAAAAAAAACTTTTGTTGATGGGATGGGTGGTAAAGTTAAAAAAAAAAAAAAAAAAGTGAGTCTGACTCAAAGCAGGTAAAAAATAAAGTTCCCAGTTGTTGCTGTCAGACTGTTGGAAGCTGCGATTCCCAGCTAATTATTCATTAACTTGTATTTATCTCTCTTCTCTGTCTTGCAGGGTTTTGAAGACCCCAAGGACAAGTGAGTAGTGGCTGCTCTTCAACACTGTTGTGTCTTCCCTCTCCTCTTTACACCTGTTGGACATGAATCTGCACTTTCTCCTACACTAAGCAGAGTTTGTTTCTTTTAACATAGACTCAATGGGCCACTTTGCAATCAATAACAAACATGAGCCCTGAAAGGAATCATAATTGGCATAATGACTTTAAAGCTCTGTTTGAGGCAGAGAGGACATCAGTGCGGATGTGTTTATGCTGCTGTTTCCATTCATTCCTCCCCACAGTGGAAAACACATTAACATCAGCGGCGTTGAAGTATTACGAGAGACTTAATGTTGTAGCTGCTTATTGCTGATGTAAACACCCATTAAGACGCTTCGCAATTTGCATAAACAAAGCACAGATGGTAACATTAAAGCATTGTGCACCTGGATAGCAAGCACCTAGAGGATGCTACGAGGACTGAACATAAAAGTTTAATATTTTAGTTTGAAGTTTTCAAACCTGTTGCTGCTTCAGGACGATACAAAAACAACAACATATAAAATAATAACAATGTTCTGTTGGGAGTTGGGTCTGCAGGGAGGTATGACCTCACCTCAATACGTCCAACACCTCAGGAAGATACCGGGGGTAGACAAACGAACATAAGCACCTCATGCAGAATTAACATTTTAAAATAATTGCAAATGCCAAAAAAATACTCATTCTCTTCTTCTCTTCCCGGTTCGTCTGTGCTCCTCTCTGGTTTTTAAAGTGGGGGAGGCTGTGTGAAGATAGTGAGGGCAACATCTGAATACAAATCAGCCGGTTTTTGGGGGGGTGTTAGTCAATCATTCAAGATGGATCAAACCAAACCCCCGCAGACCCGGTGAAGCAGATTAACGTTAGCGAGTGTTTGTTTAATAAAAAAAATTTTAAAATGCCTGAGGATAAATCTCCCTGAACTTTAACTTTGATGCTTGTTTGTTTAGTTGTGAATATTTCATGTTGGAGAGAAACACTTAGACACCGAGTTTTCAGGAGCTTTAAAAAATAAAAATAAAAGAGTCATTTCGCAAACACTACTTCAAATCTGGCTCAATTAAGCTCCACTCAACTTTCATTCATTGGTTCATTTTAACTTGAGATCACTTTGTTGATGCGGTTTCACTCCTTGTTGTGATTTCTGTTTCAGTAAGTGGACAAATGAAGTAATTTTGCAGCTTTTGTGGCATTTGAAAACACAAATTTGCCTTTTTGGGAAGCTTAAAGTCATCTCATGTTACCATGGAAACTCAGAGATGAAGTTGATGATCGGCAGGCAGGTTTTATAGCGGGTAACTGCTGCTGATTGGCAGTCAGCTCAACGAGACCAACCTGTTTGGCAGTGTTTGTAACTGTGACAAGGTTGAGTTGAGACTTTAAGTCCTTTTTCAGAAGGTTTAAATCATTTTGTTTAAAATCAAAGAGGATGTTGTCGTTCTGCCGTCAGACAGAGATGTTCATGAAGTGGTGCAGCCAACTGTCACATCCAGACTATAAAAGTGTCAGTCAGTGATCAGGGAGCTGCAGACATTAAAGTGAAGAAGCTGTCCTCCTCCCCCTCCTCCTCCTCCTCTCCTCCCTAACTGTTCTGTAGCTGCGAGTTTGCTCTGACATCACACTGAGCAGCAGCGTTCACACGGCCAGCCGCCGCTCCGGGCTGCAGCACAGATCCTGCTTCTCATGCGCGCTGACAGCTTCTTGGATTTGAGAGGAAGTACATGCTGTATTTTTTCACAGCTTAGTGTGGAAATCTGTATGGAAGTCATCTCTGACCGTCTCTGAATGTTTGACCGTGACCTCAGGCAGAAGTCAGGAGTGAAAAATGATTCTTAAACTGATACAAATTCTTCTCTTTCACTATATTAAGATCCTAATTAGCAAGAATTAAGACTTAATTTAGGGGCGCGCCTGCAGCTTGGGCGTTAAGACGTCAACTGTGAACCCTGGTTCGAGTCTTATCATAAAAGCTTAAAATGCCAAAAAAGTATAAAAGACATAAATCTGTAGGGATATCAGTGATGTGCCTCATTTTGTTTTTCTAAAGGATTTTCCTTCTTACCACAAGAAAACCTTATTAACTGTAAACTGCGGTGATCAGCGTCTTGTTGCACCAGGAAACAACAGTTTTTGTGTCAATTGAAACATAAAATCTAGATTAGTTTTCACCCAGGTTTTTTTTTTTTCTTTTTCCAATCGATTTAAAATCAATCTGCTCCTTCTAAGACATCTGGATTTTTAA
>NW_019524959.1:169057-268171 GCF_002814215.2 Seriola lalandi dorsalis | reverse complement strand
CACACACACACACACACACAGTGAAACACACACACACACACAGTGAAACACACTGCCAATATTGCAGGAAATAATTAGCTGTGACCAGCAATCTTCCCTGTGCAAAAAGTCTGTCTAAGTGCCACAGTATCAAGGGTCAGCGCTGATACTGTATAACAGTATCTGCAGTGTATATCTTAGCCGGTTAGTCCAAAGTTTGTCTTCCAGGAAAAGTCCTTGTTTTTTTTCCAACTGTAAAATGTTGTTAATCCATATGTCACTGTTCTTTAATAACCAAAGTATTTGTTTATGCCACAAAACAAAGTTCAGCTGATGTATTTTTATTGGATTGCTTTTATGTGCTTTTTGTATCTGAAAAACCGAGCGTCACTCAGGGTTTAGTCTCAAGTCCAAGGCAAGTCTGAAATCCCCATTAGTCAAGAGTCTTTCAGGCCTTAATGCTACACCACGACATTTGAACATTTTCCTTTCAGAGTTGTTGCTAAACTGTTTTTTTTTGTTTTGTTTTTTAACATAACTGAGACCAAGCCATTCCAAAAGCAGCGATCTAATAATGAAATATTCAAGCCCTTGTCTTGTCAAATGGGATTTTACCAGCTCAAAACTCAGGACTTTAAAGTTAAGTCTCAAGTATACCACAGTATGAGGGGCCACTGCTCCCTGATTTTCAGAATAAAGATGAAACATTTTTAGAAAAAAAACTTATTTCAAGCAATAAAGCTATTGATTTAAAAAAAAAAAAAAAAAAAAGGTTTTCTTTCAGAGGGACAGACTGTAAGGGAAAAAAAAGTCTTTTGTCAAATGTTGAAATGCTGTTTCTTTCTCCTCCTCTACCTCCCTCCTGCAGTACTCCAAGCAGGTGGACTCCAGGTTCGGGGCTTACGTGGCCTGTGCCTCCCTCGTTTTTCTCTTCATCTGCTTCATCCAGATCGTCATTGTGCCGCCGTGAGTGAACACTGATTCTAGCTCTGATTCTTCACTGAAATATGCCGCCATCACCAGCTCACATTGTTGTGACTGAAAGAGTGAGATGACAGTAATTTGGCTCCTCACAAACACTTCAGTCATTTTACCAACAGCAGGACTAACAGCTGCTAAAATCATCCATGTGTCCCCTTCATGCTAACAAACCCCATCCACCACTGTGAGTGATGTGCAAATCTATGAGCAATATGATGCTGAAAATATTTTAAATTACAGAGACAATATTTCATTGATGTAGAAAGTAAGTGTAACAGACAAAACTGTTCACAGCAACAACAAAAAAAAAATCACTGTACAGGAGATGAACAGGCTGCAGACAGGAAGTAGTGTCAACGATACAGATTTAATAAAGTTTAAATTTCAAGATGAACGGTTCTTATAAAAACAAACAAAAAAATGTTTATTACTCAAACTTATAATAAAATAATGTGTGAAAGTGTTAACACTGCCCGAGACATGTGAATGAAGACTGAGTGATACCTGATGAGTTCAAATCTAATTCTGGTTTATTACAACTGCAATTTATTTATTTATTTATTTTTCATTGTTTTGGCCATCGTCTCTGTTGGTTGTGATCATTTTACTGACTGCAGTAATTGCTGACGTCTGGCAAACGCAGCTCCACCACTACAAAGAAGTCCTGTGGGGTAAGATGCACAAGTTCCAGGAATCCAGATCTATTGTAAATCCTGCAAACGGTGCTTCGCTCCAGGGCCAGTTCAGTCCGACAGTCAGTTCACAAGATGATTACTTACAAAACAGTTTAAAAATCTATATAAGGATGGGCAGGAGTTTAGCTGATAGTTCAAACTCACTTGCTCTTTTTTTAGCAATGACACTATGCACATTTTGTGAGTACAATGTTTTTTATAACTGATCCAAATGATGACTAAAAATATAAAAATAAGACGTAAATAGTAATAAACAAGAATTATCCTTTAAAAGAAAAGAAGTTAAGGTGATAGAAGATACATTCAACATTTTTTGTTTTAACAACCTGGTAACCCAAAACTTGTCCTTATTAATCTATATAATAAGTATAAATGTCCATTACAATCTCCAATCTAATAAGCATTAATAAATCCAGTAGTTACATAGCTAGGTCTTACTAGAAAGTGGTTGAACTTTAGTTTGACAATCTCTTAAACACGTCAGCTGTGGCCGGGCTCTCGAAACGTTCAGTTCAAACCCTTCTCATCACTGAAGTCTTCACAGTATCTGCTGTAAGGTTCTCCCGTCTTTAGCCGTGAGTCAACCAGAATTATAAAAGTGAAAAAAAAAAAGAAAAGAAAATGTCGTTTTCATAACTCAGAAGCTGAATAAATGAGGAATAAAAGAGGATATCAAATCAAAATCAGTGTCACTGTATATGAGCAGCAGCCAGATTCAAAAAGCTCTGGCAGATCCCTCCATTTTTTTTTAATCTCCTCTGCACTCAGACTTTTCTCCCTGCCCATCTCTCAGTATTGATCTCCCTCAGCCTGCCTCTTTATTAACCTTTCTTTTCGATCCTTTCATCTCACCGCTCCCCCCTCGTCTTTTATCCCTGTTTCTACCTCTCGGTCCTCCTCAGAGTCCCTCCTACGCCGTCTCCTCGCTGCCTCCTCTGTCTCATTGTTTAATCTGTTTTCCTTCACTGTCTTCACGCTCTCTCTTCCTGTCACACCCACACAAATATAACGCCGCCTTCCATATTATTTACCCTCAGACAAGGTATCTCTAAATCATAAAATGCATCCAGAAATAAACATATGTATATAATCACATCCTATCTCTTTGTTGTCTGCAGCTCCAGTCTGATGATCGGCTTCTTTATCACCTGTCTCATTATCCTGACAGCCGTCATGTTCGTCTCAGCTGTCTACTGCTGCTTTGGGGTGAGTTGTCTCGGCTTGTGATGAGTGACTACGCCAAAAAAAAACAAAAAATGTGCCACCATGTTCAGATCTAAGACATTGGTCTTTTCTTGAGGGATAATTGATAGGAGGATTTTTTAAAAGGATGCAGTTTTATAGATATTTATCTCAAATGCACAGCAACATGCAAAGAGAAGAACTGCCAGCTTTTCTCTTCCTTGCTTTTTCTCATTTGTTTATGTAGAAGTTCAGTATCAGACATCATAGAGATACATCTTTTATCAGGCTGCAGGTTTGATGATGCACTTGCTATTGATTCCAGATGATGTCAGTGAGTTATAAATGTTAGCTTCTTCTGCTCTTGAACTCATAACAAGTTGATTTTTAGAGAAGATTCTTTAACTAAATTCCTTAAAACAAAGTGCAGCTACTTATTATATAGAGATTAGTTGTGATTTAAAGGTCCCATATTGTATAAAGTGAGATTTCCATGTCTTTTTGATTATAAAGCAGGTCTAGATTCTACATTAATACTGTGAAAGTATCAAAGCGCTCGGTCCACAGAGAAATGCCTGTATTCAGAAACAGCCTTAAAATGAGCCGTTAGGACTTCTGTAACTTTGTGATGTTACAACAAAGCTGTCACCGCTCTCAGCCACGCCCCCTACCTGGGCTATCCAGACCCATCATCCAACTGTGCAGGATTTGGTTTCTCTGAGTGTTTACCTGAAATCTGCTATATTTTTTATTCAAACACTCAGAACACAGTCCGCCAATCAGAAGAAGAGGCTCAGAGCCTCCTCTCGTCCGATTGGCTCACCGACCTGTTGTTACTGGAGCTCCAGAGAGAAGCGAGAAGAGAGAGGAGATGTGAAACTACATTGAGTCTCTCTCTCTCTCTCTCTCTATATATATATATATATATATTTTATGGGTATCAAAACTTTAAATAAAACACTGGAAAAGTGAAAATACCTTTTTTGAAACAAGTTCTTTTTAGAGAAGAGTTTTCAACTAAATTCCTTAAAGCAAACTGTAGGTGTCACCATGCGACTCCATTTTCCCCAGCTACAACGATGACAGTATTATACAGACATTAGAACAGAGCTCATCTTGGAAGTGGGATGTGTATATCACTGTGTCAAGTTTTTGTGAGTATCTATAGTATCATCTGAGATGACTGTTCCACCGTAGGCCTGTATCGAGGCTGTTCAGCTCACACCAGTTCTAACTTTAAAGGCGCCATCACATTTACACGAGTCTAGCACAATCTTTGCTCCGTGTCCCACTTACTTCAATCACAGGTTGTGCGACTGGCAAATTTAAGATTGTGTTTCCTATTTTTGGGACGACCTCTTTGTCACATCCGGAAGACTTTGCAGTTCAGAGCGTTCAACCTTGAACAACACGTTTGCTCTAAATCTCGTAAATGATCACAGTACCAGACTGCAAACTGCACTCAGACTGTTAACTGTCTGTGATCGCTCGGCTCAGTATTTATTTATTGTGCACATCAGAGTCGGGACGCCGCGTCCTTTTTCGGGGCCAATTTAAGCAGCACTGAAATACAATCCTTTTTATGTTTTCTGTGTCCTCCATCAAATGATTTAAGCAACAGGTATTTAGTAAAATATTACTTGAATTTTCTCTCTGTTCCGTCACCTTTTGTTCTGTTTTGTTTTGTTTTTTATGTTTCACAACTGCATCTGTATATTTGGTGCCTTATTAGCTAATGTAGCTAATCTTGAGATTAAAAATCAATAATTCAGCCAGTCAATCAATTAATCAGTCACTAAATAAACTGCAACTCTAACAGCTGCTGTGTCTAACATAATTGTTTTGTAGAACTGATACCAAAGAGCAGATCTCACCTCACAAACCTCAGGGGGGCTCCCCCCCCCCCCCCCATCTACTCCCTCCTCTGTGCCTGCCGAGGGGCCTTGAGGTGCAGGAGAGATGAAAGTAGAGCTGCTATTAATGGTTTTCACTGATGAGTCATGGTTTTTTTTACTGGGAAAAATAAGCCTTCCACTTGTACATGTACTGAACGTACAGACAGAACTTTGGTGTCAGTCCTCTCTCGTCGGATACTGGTTGAGGAAAAATTGGTTCAGTTGCAGGTATCAGTTTACAGTCGCACCTTATGTCAGCATGTATGTCATGGCCAACTGTCCCAGAATGTTAAATCACTGATTTATTTATTGAGGAGCTGCAGTTAAAATGATCTGTAAGCTAACAGTGCTACAGTTGACAGACTTTCCCTTGTTTAACCAGCTATTCCCAGTCCCTCTGCAGACGCTCTCTAAGAGGATAGTCCAGTCCAGGCTGAACAGCACCCTGGCGGGCGTCTTCACCATCATCATCGTCTTTCTTTCAGCTTTCATCAATATTGTAAGATGATACATTTTAACGCTGTATTCAAGAACAATTCACATTCCTCAGATGACATTCAGTAAAAGGAGTCTGACGTCCTTCCACCTGTCCTCACTCACTTTTTGTCACGGTTCAGTTCACCTGCAGCGGCCACGACCTGCAGAGCTGCATCACAGCAGAGCTCAACATCAGCCTGGACCGCGTTAACGCCTGCCACGCCCACCTCCTCAACTACAGCCTGGACACGCAGCACAGCCCCTGTGTAGACGGCGCCCTCGTCTGCAGCTTTCCTGAGGTACAGGTGTGCCTTGTTCTGTGCATGTGCGTGTGTGTGCTCTTTATTTGCATCGTATAATTTCTGACTCAAAGTAACTTGTAGTGTTTGTTGTGTAGTTTATTTCAGCAGGTGCCATGAGCATAATGCAGGTTAAGTAAGGAAGCAAATGAAGCAGAACAGATGCGGATTTACTGCATGTGGTGCAAACTGAGGCTTTTTAAAACTTCAACTCAGAATGAGCATGAAATTTGTCTAAAGTAGTTTCTGAGTGAAAAATGTTTCAAACATTTTATATTTGTGACTTGATTATGTCAAACAAATATATCACAAATGTTTAGGCAGGTTTGTTCACCAAAAGACTTTAGTGCAGGTCTGGCACAGAAGCATAAAATGCCAGCAGAACAACACAAGACCTTTAAAATACATGACTTTCTGCTGTGTCCAGTGGTGTCTTGCATGTTATCAAGCTAAAATAAGATGCATATTCTACTCGTCAACCAGATTAACTCAGTGGTTTTTTTTTTTTCAAAAGAACATTAATGTTCAATCTGTTGTAGTAACGCACTTGCGTTTGTATATTTTAAGACTTCAATGTGATATAATTCTGAACGGTAGCAGAACAAGTGGGTGCTAAGTGAAGGTATTTAGCTTGCACAGTAATGTTTAAATTAACAGCTAAGTGGTCAGAATTGTGGGTTTATTGAGTGTTTTATAACACCTCTGGATGTGACTCATTCAGTCGGCGCTGCCTGTTACAGAATATAAACCCTCATATCCAGAGATATAAAAACAAATGTACTTTTCCTAACATCCTCTCTCTGCTAACGTTCTCCTCCCTCAGTACTTCTCGTCCTGCGTGCTGCTCAGCCTGCTGGCCTGCTCCGTCTTCCTGCAGGTCAGCAGCCTCGGGAAACTTTTCCTCATGCTCTTCATTGAGCTGCTCTACCTTCTCATCATGGAGGTGCCCAAAGTCAGTCTCTTCGACAACCAGGACCTGCTGGTCATGGCCAACGCCATCAACTTTGTGTGAGTCACTTCAGTACTGCTTTGTGTGTGTGTGTGTGTGTGTGTGTGTTGTTACGCCTGTGATCCTTGAATCTTTGACAACGTGCAGATGCTCTAACAGCTGATTGGCTCTTCTCTGTTCCTCCTCCCCCACAGCGAGCACATGAATGGAACAAGGTGAGCCTGATGGCGGCTTCTGTTTCCACAGAGACCCAAAGCATCACCTCCATCATCTGATTAAGCTAACAGCGTCATTATCACTGTGCTGGCACGAATGTAACTATAATGACCTGCTGGCAACAGATGCTAACGCTAATGAGCCAAGATGTAGAGGGCAGCTTGTTTTTGTGTCACAGTATTCCAGAGTCCTCCTTTACACCCATATAATATAACTTTATTTAACACCTGTATGTTAGACGAGAACTATTGATTGAATTAGTCCAGCACTCGGCATAAAACACGTGAAAACCGTGTGTGTGTGTGTGTGTGTGTGTGTGTGTGTGGACCTCCAGCTGTGTGATGGACTCCAAGGTTCCTCTGAAGATCATGACCCCGGTGGTCATCACTGTCTTCGTTCTCGCCCTCTACCTTCACGCCCAGCAGGTGGAGTCCACGGCCAGGCTGGACTTCCTCTGGAAGCTGCAGGTTGGTGTCTGTGTCGTGGGGACTCATCTCCATCTAAACTGCATCTCCACAAAGCAGGGCTCCTCAATGTGAAACATAAAGTTTTAGGGTTAAGACTTGGGTTATGGTTATTGTTCAGGTTTGGGTAATTAATGTAAAGCCCCTTTTACACTGGTCAAAAAATTATGCAATGGATTATCCTGTTTCTGTGGACATTTTGTTGCGACTCTTCTGTTCTCCTCTGAGAATGCAGCCACCTTTCAGGCCTACAGGGGGGGAGTGTTGGATACTCAAATGAGTAGTGAAGTATTCGTTTCATAATAAAATGCCTCAAGAGATGCCCCAGGGTTCTTTGACATCTTACGGAGGTCCTGGGGCAGGCGGTGCTGCCTGTGGGTGGTAATCCAGGCAAGGGGATAAACGGGTTATTTAAAAAACAAGACTAAGAGTCTCCAGCCATGCTAGCAGCTCTGGGAAAAGGCAGATAAAAACTTTAAGCAAAAACTGGCCAAAGGGCAGTGGAGTAAAGGTCAATAGAAATAAGAATATCTGCTGGAGTAATTGTGTACCATCACTGACGGAGAATCCCATGATTATATTCTGTGTGAACCTTCATATGTCTCCATTGATTCAGTCTTCATTAACTCTTCAATCCCCGTCTGGAACTATTCACTAGGCCACAGAGGAGAAGGAGGAGATGGAGGAGCTGCAGGCATACAACCGCCGTCTGCTCCACAACATCCTACCCAAAGATGTGGCCGCCCACTTCCTGCAGCGCGAGAGGCGCAACGACGAGCTCTACTACCAGTCGTGCGAGTGCGTCGCTGTCATGTTCGCCTCCATCAGCAACTTCTCCGAGTTCTACGTGGAGCTGGAGGCCAACAACGAGGGAGTGGAGTGTCTGCGGCTGCTCAACGAGATCATCGCCGACTTTGATGAGGTGAGGCGGGAACGAAGCCAGCTGGAGGTTGCGTCAGTGGCGCTTTAGGAGACGGTTGTTTCGCTGTAAAATGAGATTTTACTTCATGCTTGTAAAAAGAGACTTTAAGATAGTTGCACAGTTCCCACCCACATTATACAAAGTGTGTAATACTGTATGAAGGCATGTCCTACAGTACAAGTTATAGAAGTCAGTTCGGTTTGGTCGCCTCCAACTCATAAGAAAAATACCTGGATCTTTAACCAGCTAGATGATGTAACATTAGACAGAGGGATTTGACTTAATGTGAATTTAAAATATAGATAAGATAAGACTGTTTAAATGTTTCTGCACAGTGCTCTTTGCTACTCAAACTACAAAACAACAAAAATCAATACAGCAGTTAGACCTAGAGCTCAGAGAATGAGGTTATTTTATCAACTTACAATTGGATCCAATGAACCTGAACCCAAACCCTGCTCAATATGGAAGTTTATAGATTAAACCCTCCCTCTTCCTTCTCTCCCTCCACCATCAGATCATTAGCGAAGATCAGTTCCGTCAACTGGAGAAGATCAAGACCATCGGCTCCACCTACATGGCGGCCTCAGGCCTCAACGACTCCACGTACGACAAGGCCGGGCGCTCGCACATCCGCGCTCTGGCCGACTACGCCATGAGGATGATGGACCAGATGAAATACATCAACGAACACTCCTTTAACAACTTCAAAATGAAGATAGGTGAGCTGCGGAAGAGAAAGCAGGGCGTTGCTATTCTTCTTGTAGATTTAATGGGGATGCAGATGGTGTGATTAACGCTCAGTTGCCAAGTTAGAAGTGGAGAGTTAATTTCCTAACTGATATGTAATAAATCTACTTTGAGAAAGAAAAATAAGGTTTGTAAAAGAAAAAAGAATAAATTGTCTACATCCTGTGATATCAGTATTTTTTATTTTTCCATTTTTGTCCAGCTAGTTTGGTAGTAATGAAGTTCTCTGCGATGTCTTATGTTTGTTTTGTTCCTAAGGTCTTAACATGGGCCCTGTGGTTGCCGGGGTGATCGGGGCCAGGAAGCCTCAGTATGACATCTGGGGTAACACAGTGAACGTGGCGAGTCGCATGGACAGCACAGGTGTACCGGAGAGGATCCAGGTGACATGACGTGTGACGCTGCACTGCACAAATATTCACCTTAACATGTCATTTTACTTAGTAAGAGGCTGACAGTTTTGTACAGTAATCCTAAGGCCGCATCACTTTGGTTAAAACAAACAAGTCCAGTCAACAAATAATACTAAAAAACACTGATGGAAAAATCTACTTTTATATTGAATTTAAATATTAATTTGTCTTAGCTTCCCTTCTCTGAAACCACAATGTGTCAAAACACATCACAAACATATTCATATTCATTCATTTTAGGTAAAAAAGCTCAAATAAAATCTACAGTATTTGCAGGGCTCGAGCTGGCTGTCAGCTGCAATCTACTTTAGTCAGAAACTAGGAATTCAATGTGAATAAACTCTGCAAAATTGCATTTCACACATAGCTGCTGGCTGGATTTAGAATAAGTCTACTCAGGTTAATGAAAAATGTTAATTATAAATGGCCATATTGGTTTGGCTCAATCAGATGTGAAATCATTAAAGCTTAATAACTCAAAGCTACTTTGAACACAGATGGAAACCTTTAATTTGATCTCATTCGCCTCCACTGGACCTCCTGAAAAACCATTAACGAAGGAGCAAATATGAACCACTGCTTCCTAATGAACGTGAATAAAGTGACAAAGCAGCAGCACGACGACGCCATCAGCACCTGAGTGTAGCTTTTCCAATCTATTTTTTTTTTTTTTTTTGTAGACGACAAAATTTAGAACAGACAATTTAATGTGTCTGGTTTCCGCCTATTATTCAATAAGACGTATTAAAGTCGGTCATATTATATTTTAATTTTCAATATGCACCATAAATTTGAGATTTTATTTTAGGAAAAAGATATCACAAGCCAAGCTTTCCTTCTATAGGCTAAATGTACCCCACAATTTTTTGACCAATCGGAGGCAGTCGCTGGCCACAAAAATATATAGATATAAAATGTCGTTGGTTCAATTTATCCTTATAGACATTTGAGTTAAATTGTGTCATAATGAGTTTATGAATTTTAGTGATTTAAATGCTGATAAAGCAAAGGTTTTGTGTAACCTTAGCCGTCTAAATAAAGTCTGCCTGCCAAATAAATGAAGCCTGACATCTAGACATCGTTCGACCTGTAAATCACAGTATCATCGCCGACTGTGAGTCATTAGGTGCCAAACGAGGACAAAATAATGAATACCTAGAAAACTCATCCGCTCACTGTTCCCTCCCCCTCTTGCCCTCAGGTGACCGCAGACCTGTACCAGGTACTGAGCTCCTACAACTACACACTGGAGTACAGGGGCGTAGTCACAGTGAAGGGCAAAGGAGAGATGATGACCTATTTCCTCACCAGTGGACCCTCCAACAGTTAACCTGCGCTAAATGACAAACAACACGCAGGGGTGTTAACTCCACCTCTGTCGCAAGGAGCCGCCTCATGGACCTCTGACAGATTACAGTGGACTGAGACCAGCTGAAGCGTCTCTTCTCACAGCGCAGGACCCTTCTCGAACCCAGAGGCCACAACGAGGACGGATGAGAAAAGTCATCCCAAAGCTCAGCTTGCGGGGGGAGACGGAGTGGGAGGGGCATAGCTAGCCTGACTCTGACATTGAGACCAAAGACGTCCAATCAGAGCGTAAAAAACAAGATTTCGCCAGCTTTGAGAGGTTCCTACAGGAAAAAATGTTCTCTGAGAAATTTTATTTGCTTCAATCTGCCAGATTTTTCGGAGGGGTTCGGACAAACCTGCGGGAAGACGTGTCACTTCCTCTTTCTCTCTGCCTTTCTCCTGCTGAAGTATATATGTACATGTAAAACACAGACAAGTTTTATGTGTATGTATATGATTTTATGTACTGTATGTGAAACACATTTTGTCCATGTTGTCGTGATACAGGTACAAATCTCTCAAGTGCGGAGCCAGCACCACAGCACTACCTGTCCTTGTATCAATATCTGATCGTGTCAGCAATCAACAGATTAATGGGGGAGTTGCACTAAGTTGCGTCTTATCGGTGAAGAGTGAGTCTTGCAGGTGAGGAGGTCCCTCAGAGACGGTTTGGACTGTTTTTTGTTTGTTTTGTTTTGTAAGAACAGAAAGAAAACGCTTAACAGTGTTTACAGAAAGCTTCCCGTCAGACGTATAAAATCACAAACTCACTACAGTATCAACAGCATATAAACACACCTTAAACACTAAGAGGATGTCAATGAAGAGCTTTTTCTAATCTTCGACATTTTGTATTTTGACTGCAGAACACCAAACCCTATCAGATATTTTAAGATTCTATATTTTGTACATTAATATATTAGAGAGCTATCTATAAACACCAACGTGTATTCAGATGTACATACTCTATCACTCTCGTGTTGGGATTTCAGAAATCCTCACTAGTGTTGCCTGGTCTTAAAGTGGAGCCACAGCTAATGTACCATTAACTTCAGCAGATTGATGCACCTGAATGCCCTTTTTTTTTTTTTTTTTCTTGCTCTTTTCACCGAATTGAGCATTTTTCGATCTGCAGGAAGTCAATCCTTCGGTGATTAGATGGCGTTTCTGATGATTTCCCTTCAGTAGTGTGTTTAAATCTCACGGCGAGAAGGAAGCGCCAAGCCGAGCGAGTACGCACTTTGAATGACAAGACTAGAGGACGGGAATGCATCGGTCTCGGTGCTCAAAAGCCATTTTGCACTCCAGTGCATTCAGCCGTCCGCCCCTTCCTGCACTGCTCCACACCTCCCTCTTGCTTGCTCAATCAGATGGTACGACCCAATGAATGTCCAATGATCTCCGATGAGGCCTTTAATATGAACTCTATACTAATGACGGTGATGATTCTCATCCTGTGGACAGGGAAAGACAAGCCCATATGGAAATGTGCCCTTTTATCTGCTGTTTTTTTTTTTTTCGTATCAGAAAAGTTTTCTTCAGTATTACAACATTACTCAGCATGTCTTCCGACAAACTGTCTTTAACCTGGCCGTTTCATAGATTTTAGTGATTTTTAGTGATGTTATTACCAATCACTACAGCTGGTTCTGTTTGTCTTGGCTGAGTCAGAGTACAGTGATCAGTGAATGTCTGGGCAGAGTGTCAAGTTTTTATATAGAGGAACAAAGCAAATTTGAGACGGAAGCTTAAAGGATAAGGCAAGCATTATTCAGTATTTTGTTTATTATCAACAAATCTCATGAAAAAAAACAAAATCAACATTGTGTTATTTGACTTCTTGCTTTGTCTCTACACACACTGCACCCACAGCCCTTGCCTGTTTGTTAAATCATATACTGTTATAAAGAAACATTACTCAAACACGAGTAAAACACATAATTTATTGAAACTATTTGTGTATTTAATACACATTTAGTGTTTTACACTAGTGGGTATTTACGCCACCAGGTCGTTGTATGTGGGATTGTTTTAAATGGAATTCAGAGTATGGAGTCTTGACTGCGCCACTGGAATACTTGAAGACTTTTAAAAAATAAAATCTATTAATAAACTGATCTATTTAAAAAAAAAAAAAAAAAGTTGTTAGAAATTAATCACAGTAAAGAAAATGGCATTGAAATGACATCTGGCCAATCAGAGGTCCTGCTGATGCCCTGCAGGTTGGAGTTAAATTTGACTTGACTAGGTAGTGCACAAATGTATTGTTGGATGGAATAAATGCAATTACAAAATGTCAAATTTAAGAGCATTTTAAAGACTTATTTCAAGTTCCATTCAGAAATTCAATTATTAATCATGTCTTTATTAGAAATTGATTAAATGTTAAATAGATTGTAAATTAGCTAATTAAAAACTTTATTTTTTTACTTTGAGTTTTATAATACATGATTTGAATGCAAATACAATTAAAAAAGTTACAATAGCTTTGCTAACCCTTTTAAATTGATCAATTATTTTTATGTTTTTTAAAAAGGCTCTATAAGAGTTTCTGTTTACGTTAATGGAGAAACATGTACAATAGTATGACTAACTGATGTGTTTTTAATAGTTTTGGGGAAACTGGAGCTCTAGAGTACAGAGGAATAATATATATTAGGGTTTTACTACATAGGCAATACTTAGAAGGTTCAATTCATTGATTTTGGTCTTTTCATGGGATTTGTTGAGTTAAAAAAAGTAAATTGGCACAAGCTTTATCCTTTAAATGTTGGTGATCTTGCTTTTAATTTCCTGTTTGAAAATAACAAGAGAAACTTGGCACTTGGAAGGTTTGCTTTGAGCCTGTACAGTGGAAAGCCTGCGCTGGTCTACTCTGGTGGTTTCTGTGTTGTTAATGTACTGTACTGCTGCAACCATTATCACACACCACTAGTAAAAAATTTAAGTGTCATCCCATTTGACACCCATGTGAGCCCCTTTTTCTACTGTCTATTGTGCAGGAGAGTGTGCCATTAGGAAACACATGGGGGTGAGAGAGAAGCACAGATCTGAGATGAGGGGTGTAGCTATAAGGTGTCTGAGTGGATGAGTTCTTATGTTTAAAGAGCAGGAGAAGCTCACCTTTTCATTTCTACAGCTGAGGATCCTCATGATGACTCTGACAAGATGACAAGGTGAGGCAGCGTCTGTGACAAAAACAGCTTCAGAGACAAAACCGTGGGTTGTTTTTGTTGTCATGCCAAACACTATTCTTTTTTTTTTTTTTTTTTTTACAGACAAATAAACTGCTGAGATGTTTCACAGGTACCACATGACTGCATGTTGATTCTTTTCTGCATAATCTGCCTGTGTTGTCAGCTGACTAATTGATTTAGATGAATGCCTGCTTACCTTGTGTAAACTGTTGGCTCAGCACACTTGTAAGACACCAAAGAAAAGGTTTGACAGAAGAGCTCGTCTTTTATCCGTTACAAGACTTAAGAAATTATTTGTATGGCCAAAGGTATATGGACATTAACGGGGCCTTAGCTCCAATTCAGGGAAATTGTAATGCTGCTGCATACAATTATATTTTTGCTCATCAATCACATATGAGTGTAAGTTTTCTAAAAACCCATAAGCATGACATGACGTTCTCATTTGTTCATGTAGCCCACCAACAGATGGCAGCAGCACTTCATCACTTGGGTTATACATGAGGTCCTTTGTCTTCTTTTCATCAAGATAATTGTTTATACATGATGGAAGAGAAGGAAGCAAAATGCTAATCTGCTGATTAGCACTCCTAGTGTTACTTCATCCATTACAGCTTTAATATCTATATTTATATAGAAGTCAAATCACTTGCCATTTCATTGAATAAGAATGAATTAGTGTCTTAGTTAATAGCCAATTTAATAACTCTTGATATGCATTTAAGTACCAGGGTTGGACTGCAATTTAAATCTCACTCTCTTCATTTAAATTGAATTGAATTTGAAGAATGGTCAGTAATGGAATAAAAGGCTACTGTACTGCAGCCAGTGACCACAATAGTATTTACTTGGCTTTTCTCGCAGAAATTCGAGGACATGTCGATGCAAACGAAATCCTCAGAGCCTCACACTTACTGATTTTGACCTTTCTGCAAAGCCAACCTGTGAGCACCTGACTGCGAGCGAGCTTTGCCACAGAAACATTATCACCACTGACATTCACTTGAATCATGTTAAATTAAAATTCACCTTCAAGTACAGTAATCTACAGTGTACAGCTGCAGCAGCCATTTGTCATTAAAATCCACATACTTCCTGCTCAGGAAAGAATATATCCCTGTTCCATTAATTACATCTGGAGGAAATTGCTGTTCCTTAAAATGAGGAATCCACAAATAACATCAATTATAATCATCATAATCATAATACCTCTTGTGCTATTACTGGTGAAATAATGAAAAAAACAGAGCTGCCTGAAAAGTATTTCAGCTGCCTCTGAATCATGAGGCAATCTCTTGTCTGCTGCTGCAGCTTGCAGCAGAAACAATACATTCAGTTTTTGTTGAAGAATGGTTATCATTGTAATGGTAATGTCTTAGATTTTTTTTAATGTTCAATGTTCCAGAGCTGATCTCAGACACAATGAGCCCTAATACAAGAGAAGATATGTTTCAAGTGGAGTGAAGAGGACCAGATCACATCATTATAAAGAAATGTGCCTCCATGTGCAACAGAAAATGAACCAAATTAAAGCACTTCTGGTCTCGGATATAGTTTGAATGCAGCGTTCCAACACATTTTCCCAGATCTTCATTTCCTGAATTTACACTGTTCATATTAGTCTGTGAACTAATCATGACTGGGGACACGCTAGTGTAAAATAAAATGAATTAAAATTTATGCAACACGTGTAACAAATTTGCAGCAGTTCATTTCCACGTTTTAAAGACCTGGAAATGATCACATTCATTTTCCATACTTGGATAAACCAGCATAAATACCTTGAATTTTACTTTTCCTACTTCACACAACACACGTGCTCTACACATCTATTATAAATGCGGTGGAAAAGGAGAATGCAAACAAACGCAAACAATCTGAGCCAGTGAAACACAATTCAGATCCAACTGAGTCCAAGCCATGTTGTGAAAAGAACTATTAGGTCATGTAGGTGTGGTACTGCTGTTGGGAAAGCTGGGAACATTCAGAGAGCAATGATGAATCACACAAGGCTGTAGCGCTGCAGCGTTCCCCCGACAGATCTGATGTGCAGATGCCAGCTGGACATCGAGTGTATTTGCGTGGCTATACTCCTTTTCATTTTCACTTTTAACTCCATACAGTGAGAGACAGATTATTTAAAAAAAAAAAAAGAGAAAAAAGAAAGACGTCATGACAATCTTGGCACAACTGTTGAGCTACTCATGAACAATAAAGGCATGACTCAATTCTCTACCCTTCGCCATTTGTTTGGCTATTATTTATTGGGATGATGCAGGAAAAGCCAGGAAAGCTTCCCATAATTTCCCGGACAAATCTCACACTGCTTAAAAACGATGAATGTTGCATCCCCTCATTGTAATTACGTTAGATGTGAATGCTGTACTAATATCCATTACACAGGCAGAGGGTGAGAGACTGAGTTTTTGTCTTCCAAAGTGGCAGACGCAACCATGTCTCGGGGACTCGGTGGGAGGAAAAGCACGCCAGAGGCTGCTCAGATGATATGGGCTGCCTCTGGCCCCGACAACACAGCTAGTATCTTTACTGCTGCCAACACAGACTTGTTTATTAACATAGTCACTTGACACTTCCACATGCTTGAGGCTGTGTGGGCGAGGAAGTAGGGTATGAATGCTAACACGCTGTTTGTGTCTACTGGAGCAGGAGTTACTTTGTGACAAGTAGATACAAGTCTGCGTTAAAAAAGAAAAATGGAGCAACCATAAAACAACAAATAACACTGATAAAATCTGTAAAAATCATCACTGATCACATGCCAATCAACAATCTCTCAGTAAATAAATAGCAAAAATTAACAGTCGACAAAAATGACAAATATCTGCAAAATAAGATATGATAAGTGACTCCTGAATACAGAATACACCAAAACAGAAATGAAAGCCACATATATGAGGCAGCATTGCATAGTTTTAAACCAAGACCTAAACCAGAGTCCTGCACCAGGTCAGGTATCCAAGGGTGCATGTGCAAAAAGTGCATGTAACGGGTGAAACAAAGAGGAAAATGAACTGAACTGAGGAATAATTAGATGCAAGCAGGACACGGGTGATATAAACACAAAATTGGATAAGTTTAGACAAATTTGGATTAAGGTCCAATCCTGCTGCCTTTCTATGTATTATCTTTGATCAGTTTATTTTCTGCTGTATGCTCTTCTGTTCAGCCCAGCCTTCAGCCAAGACCACATGGTTGGTTGGGTATTAAACCAAATAAATTTTTGGGTGCAAACAGAAATATGTCTGTAACTCAAGAATTGAAGAATGTCAAGTACTGAGATTCAAATTCTTAAAGGCAACATAAACTGCATCTGATGAGAATCAAAACCCCTGCACCTGTGCTAGTTATGAGTGTCACGTGATGTGATGCTGCATGACATGGATTTAAATAATTATTTCACTCTTACTTTGCTTAATATCTTAAATAACAACAAGGTTTCAGATTCCTCAAAGTAAGATATGAAAGAAAGTATAATCTTGGTGTTGGTATTTGAACAGAGTCACTATGGCCTCTGTATTTGGTTTTAAGTTAGGGTTGCAGGTTACACCTGACCTGTAGCTACAGGTCGGCAAAACTAGACATCCTGTATGCAGGACTCTGACCTTAACTATGGCTGCAATGAAATGAAGTAAAAGTAAATGTCTTTATGAGACAATGGTGGGGAACAGACAACTTCCAAAAACAATCCAATTAGATCCACAGATGATTCAGGCTGCGGTGGAGTATCACACTCTGTCCATTGGTGCTGGGATTGAGTGAGAACAGGACCACTGTGGTGCTGCAAGATTTCTTATCTTCCTGAATTGATTGTTTTTTGTTTCCACTTTGTCCCCAGACTGGCCAGAGCTGTCTCCGCTGCATCTCCAGAGCAGGTGAGACATCTGACAGACGGTCCGTTTGTCCTTTGGGTGTAAAGTTTTTGTCAGACATTATAGTCTGGTGCTTTGCCAAGCGGTTGCCTCAGTCTTATCTGCAGGGTCATGAAGGCCCCCACCGCCACATGGAAGAGGATCTGCCACATGTTCCTCAGTTCATACAGATACATGTTGGACAGACAGATGAGTGCAAATGCTAGAAAGGACTTACTGTTCCTCCAGACAGAGAAGTAGGCAAACAGGTAGCACTGAAAGGAGAATGGCAGAGAGGAAAAATTTGAATTCTGCACACTTTGTGTGACTGACATTGACTAGTAGCATGTCCTTCATTGAACAATAAGTAAATTCTGTACATAAGAAATACTGTCTGATAATTTTATTCACCTCACTAATCTACTAGTTTTCAGTAGATCTGTGGCTTCTGGAAAAATTCAATTTAGTATCAAGAGCTGCACAAATTGAGCTGATGAAAGAGAAGGTAGTGGGTGAAAGGCACTGGGCTTTTGCTAATGTTGGTTTAGCTGACAAGCTGCTGAGTTGTAAAGTACAGGGCCATTAGTCAGCCAGTCAGCCGGTGATGGGCTGCTCTTACCGCAGACTATCACTTACCTGATAAAGACAGGCTGCTGTGCCGAGGAAGAAGGCAATCACATAATTAAAGTCTTCATCGTCATTCTGCAGACAGAAGAAAAGGCATACAGAAAAAAGCTTATTTGTCAAGGCATCATGAAACCAATCTGTCAATGAACTTCACATATTTTCCAAGTTGCCTCATTTGGTTTAAAAGAATATAATGCAACATACAGAGTGTCAAGGAACAGAAGGGATGGCATATGGCAGACTGATGCTCTTATGCTCTCCAAGTTGAAATAATTCTACAAAGTATACTGAAAGGAAAATTCAGATTTAAGCCAATATGGGTCTTATCTAAGTAATTCTTTCCATTTGTTTTATTGGTTGTATGATCCATGTGATGAAAGTATGATGATGCAGGAAACCTGAATAATCAGAAAACGAGCCTAAGTGTAATTATCTTTACGACACTTTATTTGAAAGAAAAGCTCAAAGTGAGCACACACACAATGTCAGCACTGATCGCTCACAGCCCGAGACAGACAAGTACAGTAAGTACATGACAACAGATAGAGAGAGAGAAGCCTTCATTTTCTCTGCTTGTTTTATTTTTTAGCAATGTTGCCTCAGCCCCGATTCTCACCTGTAGTATGCTCTCTATAGCGTGGACTCCTCGCAGCAGGTTCAGGCCTCCACACAGGACACTGAGCACACAAGACACAATGCCCGGGAGAGTCACTGGCTCCAACATCTGTGTGGGAGCTGGACGAGACAAAAAGGGCTTTTTATTACAGACAAAATCTGCCATGACAAATTCATTTCAAAAACATTAAGAAAAAAAAATCTGCTTTCCAAAGTAGATAACACAACATATATATTTTAGGAAATGTAATTATTTACAAAAAAAAAACACTATATGCAAGATAAAAGGATAAATCCTTGAATAGAATTGACAGTCTGAGCATACACCGTTTTTAAATCTTCTGACATCCACAACTTTCTGGCACAGTTAAAGGAGTGATCCATAACTATTATCAGATTAGCATACTTCATCCCCCTAGAAAAATGATTTATGTTCTCAGAAAATAGAGCCTGGCAAGGCAACCAACAGAGAGCGAACAAAGCGTGGAGAGCTGTTCTGAAGAGGATGTCAGGGGAAGCACAACAGTTCTAAGTGACCCGAGGTGGGTCAGCTGAGGTGTGACGGTGCGTACAAGAGGGTTGTTTTCTGGAGCAACCGAGGGGTCGGGGGTCTGAGCCACAAAGCAACAGTGGAACTGTTGACTGATGCAAGGGATGTCAGACCACTAGACATGCAGTACATTTCCGGTTCTCTGTTTTTTTTTTACCTACAGATTTTTACTGAAAACACCCAGAGTTTATAAAAGAAATGGTTTTAACCTGATATTGACAGAGTTATTATGTTGCCATGCTTGCAAAAGTTTCCTGCCACAAGAATATACTGTTCACTGCAGTTTAAAGTAAACAATGTCCTCTCACAGCAAGGGTAACTCAAGAGAATAGAGAACGGTAATTGAAAGTGAAGGCAAAGAATTAGTGAGAGAAAATGCCAAATTAGCTTTTAATTATCCTTGAAAAGTAATTATTAAAACAATAAATGTTAAACCTACAATGTGTTTGTGCTGCAAATGTTATTTCTGAAGTTAATTTCTAAATTATTGATTTTAATAAGGTTTTCATCAGCATTACGCACATGAATTTAAAAATACATTTTTTTTGTCTCAAGGGAAAATGTGATGAGGTAAGAGAGATAACTGTCTACAGAAAGATAGATTTTCATTTGATACTGTGAGTGATCCATAAACAAATTCCAATAATTCAAATGTAATTAAAAAGATTTGTCGTGTTACACAAAGTGCAAAAACAAGCCAGTAGAAGATAACTGCTGATTACTAAAAATGCGCAGATGGGAAGGTATTTTGCTAGTGTACTGTACCTCTAAGCAATATAACCATTTGGGAGAGTCTACAGGTTTGATGTGAACTGCTCCATAACCCAACAGCTCTAAAGTGATATGAACAATGACAGGTGCAATGGTGCATCCGGTATCATTTCTTTACTGCTGCAGTGAGGAAAATCACCAGTGACCTTTCTGTGTTACAAAGACCAGTGGTACCAGTATTAATAGTGCCAAATAATGAGTGTAAGATAAGATGAGATAACACTTTATTGATCCCCAGAAGGGAAATTAAGTAGGTAGTCTATTACAACAACAAACCTCTTTCATACTGGAATTAGGTTGTTATGGGGCGTGTATATGTGTACAGCAGCTCATGTCTTACCTATGCCCTTGTACTTGGAGGGTGTGTGCACAGAGAATCCATTGATAGCCCGTAGGTCCTCAGGGGACAGCTGGTAGGGCGGTCGCAGCCTGATCTCTGTCTGCATGTCAGCCAGGTTGATCTTGGTGGACAGGGAACGAGGGCTGTTGTAGCGCTGTTTGGTCTTCTGGATGAAGGTGTCTGATGGATCACAGTTAGCACAACAACAAGATGGCTAATAACACACGGAGCAAAATGAGGGAGATAAACAGATCATTTGTATGTGACATTCTGTCAGGGTTAAAGCAAGATCTCAGTCTTTGATACACTGGATTAGCTCTGAAATGATTCTTTAATAAACTGATCAATTGAAACCATTTTGATTATTTACTGTTTGAGTTGATTTATAAAAGTTTATATGCAAAGCATTCTCTGGTTGTAGGTTTCTATAAATCTTTTTATGTCATTACAAATTGAATATCTTTGCACTTTAGATTGTTGGCCCATGTGGCCTTTGAGATCTTGTGATGGACATTTGACTGACTAAAAAACAGAATAATCAAGAATGGAAATAATCACGCAGCCTTCCTCAGGATACACTGTAATGTTTGGGTGGGATGTTTGCAGGAAGTAATTTTTTTTAACATCTACTTCTATTGCATTTCATACATTTCCCAGAATACATTGTGTTGAGCACTGAAGAATGTGGTTAGTGTTTTTAACCTCCTAGGACCTGGCGTCCACATATGTGGACCTCACATTTTGGGTTCTCTAGACCACAATACTAACTTTTTCTCAACAAGGGCCTGGTGACCACATATGAGGATATTATACTGCCACTCAGTAATCGAAATTTAAAACTAATGTCCTCATATGTGGACATCATTTTTCTCAGGTCCCAATCAGCCTATATAGCAAAGAGAAATTAAAAATGCACGCCATGCAAGAGTTCGGGTCTTAGGAGGTTAAACATACAGATACAGGAGGAAGGAAAAATTGTAGCAGTAATGGGAAAATAAGCAAAGCATAGATCTATAAAATCCAATAGTGGTTACTCATCTAATTAAAACATGCCTCAACATGCTTTAGAAATCAATGCTCACCAAATTCAATGAAGGAGTACGGCCGCACAACACTGCTGATTCGCTTGGGGTCATAGGTGACGATAAACTCCTTCTGTAGCTCATCAAGGAAGCAGAAGGCCAGCACGTTGGGGTAGTTTGAGGTGCACACCATCAGGTATCCAACACCCAGTGAGCTTGTGAAACTGAAACATGCATACATGCACAAGAATTATTACTCCTGCACTCTTTTCTTCACAGAAATCCTGGGAAACTGTAATTAGGACATCCCGCTAAATACAGTGCAGATTACAGGAAAACACAATGGTACTTCTGAATCTGCTGGTTGCTGCTCTGAACAGTACAGACACTATTTCAGCACATTCTTGCCTAAAACTCACACATTCACAGCTAATTAAACATAGAACCACAATCACATTCATATGCACCTCGGCAGACATCTTTGGGCCCTGCAGAGTTAATTGATACACTGAGCACAAATTAAATTCCCCAGATACGGCTTTCTACATGATCTGAATAGCTCAGAACACAATTGAGCGGAAAGCTGGTTATCACATCTAAATGGATGTGAAACATAAATGTCAACAAATAGAAAGACTGATGTAATGATTATCATGTGGCAAGATGGAAAAAAACACAAAAAAAAAAAACAGAAACAAAAGTATAGAAGATATCTGACGAATGAGGGTAAACCTGATACCAGCATGTCACTGTGCAGCAGCAGTTCCTCAAAAATGAACTAACTGACTCATACACAAAGTAGGGATGCAGCCAGGCAACTTAATCTCATAGATTACATGATCGTTTATATTGTGACCTCTAGTTTCACAGATGTGAAAAACACAAACTCTTCATTCACTGTTAGTACAGACCATGAAGTCGGTTGTGTCAATAACGATGTGACCGATTATGACTATTACGCCCACAGTTAGTAAGTGAAGTTCATTTATAAAGCACTTTTCAAGACCAGACATCACAAAGTGCCTCACAAAGACAGAAGAAACCCTAAGATTCAAAGGGTCCAAGGGGAATGAATTTTGAAATTAGGAGACACAACTTCAAAAAGGTACAGTCTCCTTTGGTTTTAAACCTACAGGGAGGAACAACCCTCCCTGATCAGAAGACCTCAGACACCTAAAAGTGATACAGAGCAGCAGGTAGGTGCCTGACCATGCAGAGCTCTAAATCTGATCACAAGAATCTTGAATTTGATTTGAAATCTGAAAAGCCAGAGAAAAGAAATAAAGATTGGTCTAAGAACACCTGTTACAGGGCCTGACGAAAGTCAATGTTCAGCTTCAACTAGTGCTTCACCACTTCTGACATCCTTCTAGTGGATGAATCTGTTTCACATTATCTCGACTCCCTAGACAGGATGCACAGACTGATGCACAGACAGATCAGAAAATATATCATAAACTTACTCCTGAGTAAAAGATAAAATAAAGCTAGATAAAGTCCTGAGGTATAACTGGTATAACTGATGATGCATGGGATACAGCTTGAGCATGTTAAAATATTATGGAATGTAAAGTAATCTATGTTAACATCACTGCAAAGTCCCTAAATCCCCTAACCCTATCCAATAACAGTATATTTTAAATCCCTATACAGGTAAGTTCTACCAAGCTTGGAATGATAAAGCAAGTGAACGTATCGTAAGAATGTCTAAATAAAGTCAGCTTTTAAGGCTACAGTTTACCAACGGCGAGTTATTTTCGCACAGAAAGATACAAGGGAATCTGCTGTTTTCATCATACAAATATATCCATTTGTATGCAAATGTTTGGGTATGGCTGGGCAAATGACATTTTGTTGATTTCTGAAGTGAAAAGAAGTAAGTACAACCTCTGCAGCAAAGCAACATTAATAATTCAAACGTTAATACACTGTTACTTTTAATTTCATGAACTTCAAAAATAGAAAAAATTTAGAGTATCTGTGGCATGTTGTGCTTAGTCAGTACTTAGTAACCCTCCCCCCTGCAGACTGTTAAGCATGGGGGTGGAAATACTCTGCTTTGGCACTCTGTGGCAGCCAGTGGCACAGTAAACATTGCACAGACAGAAAGAACAATGGAATCCACTAAAAATCTGCAAATTCTGAAACTGAAAAGAGGCTGGCATTTACAACAGTACACAATGATCCAAAGCAGACCTCAAAAATCCATGATTAACTACTTCAAGAAACACAAGCTGAAGCTTTTGGAACAGCCCTCATAGTCCTCTGCCTTGAACATCATTGAAAATCTGTTGGTAGATCTTAAACATGCTGTGTGTGCAAGAGAGCCTAAAAATATCTCAGAACCTGATCAGCAAGGAAAAGTGGGTGAAAAATCCTAAATCAAGAATAGAAAGACTCATAGCTGCCTACAAATAGTGTTGGCAAACTGTGGTACATTGCATTCAGACCACGCCATAATCACAAAGCAAAAACAGAATTTTAGACATTTTTGCTAATTTATCAAAAAGAGTCTTCTTTGATATGATGCAACAAGCTTTGCACACCTGAATTTGGGAATATTCTGCCATTCTTCTCTGCAGATCTTCTCAAGCTCTGTCAAACTGGATGGGGACCATCAGTGGACGGCTGATTCTCGTGAACCTTCGGCCCAGTCTGAGGTCCTGAGTGCTCTGGACCAGGTTTTCATTAAGGATATCTCTGTACTTTGCTCCATTCAGCTTTCCCTCAATCCTGACCAATCAAAGGAGGTCAAACAATTCAATTTTGGTTTCATCAGACTAGATAACCTTGTTTCTCATAGTCTGAGAGTGCAAATTCCAAGCAGCTTTCATGTGTCTTTCACTGAGCAGACGATTCCATCTGGCCAATCTGCCATAAAGCACAGATCAGTGGAGTGCTGCAGTGATGGTTGTCCTTCTGAGAATTTCTCCCATCTCTACACAGGATCTCTGGAGCTCAGCCAGAGTGAGCATCAGCTTCTTGGTCACCTCTCTTACCAAGGCCCTTCTCCCCCCAATTGCTCAGTTTGGCCAGGCTGCCAGCTCTAGGGCTGAGAGTCCTAGTTGTTGCAAACTTCTTCCATTAAATAATTCTGGAGGTCACTGTGCTCTTGATAACTTTTAATGCAGCAGAAAGTTTTTTGTATCCTTCCCCAGATCTGTGCCACACAATACTGTCTTTGAGCTCTGCAGGCAGTTCCTTTGACCTCATGGCTTGGTTTTTTCTCTGATATGTATTGCCACCTGTGAGACCTTATATAGACAGATGTGTACTGTGTACCTTTCCAAATCATGTCCAATCATTTTAATTTACCACAGGTGTCTCCAATCAAGGTGTGGAAACATGTCAAAGATGATCAAGAGAAATGGGAGGAACTTGAGCTAAATTTCAAGTGTCATAACAAAGTGTCTGAATACTTCTGTCAATGTGATATTTCAGTTTTTCCTTTTTAATAAATTTGCAAAGATTTCAAAAATTCTGTTTTCACTTTGTCATTATGGGTTATTAAGTGCAGATTGATTAGAGAAAAAAATAATCTAAATGATTTAGCATAAGGCTGCGACATAACAAACGTGAAAAAGGATTGAAAACTTTCTAAATGCACTGCATCTGCCAAGTGGGATGTTAACGAGTACTGACTTAGAAGCCCAAACATTTGCACATTCCAAAATTATTGTTTAATATTTTCTATTTTTTAAGTTCACAAAATAAATAGTGCACTGGCATTTGAAGATGAATATGGAATCTTCCATTTTGTATATAACTATAACAGACTTAACAACAGCCTCCAAATGGCTTTGGGTATTAAAGAATAAATTAACCTGTGACTTTATACACTGCCCACCTCATTCTGTCTTCTGAACTCCTCTTCTTCAGATGCTTATGGCTCTCCATCAATAAAGAGACTCTTATCAAAGGAGGCCTTGGTTGCTGAAAGGTATAGCTGGTTGACTGATGGCTGATTTTTAATTTCTTTTGAGGTCATGTACTCTGTCTTAATAAGACTCATAACATCTTAACAAACAGCACTTGAGAGACTTTCAAAGCATTTCCCTGAGCACTGGCGGGGCTTTCAGAAACAGTCTGACACCTCAAATGAAAGCCTAACTGTCAAATCCCTCAAATTAAGAGGCATTTTTCAATCAAAACTGCATTAGAGGGTCAAGAAGAGAGGAGGAAAACTGTCAGCAGTGACTGTTTAATCACCCATGTGCCACTTTGGATGAGGATGCAGAAAAATGATCTAAATCTCTGTTTCATACCTTGAATTTTAAATGTATTCAACAAATGAATTCAAAACCAAATACATACAAATGTTCCATATCATGTGTACCTGGTTATGATGTTTCTTATCTGGTTTATACTGACCTTTTTATGCCTGTTTAATTAGTAGATCAATTGAGTTTAAAAGGTTCCTCTAAAAGGGCCACACATCAGGAATTTATATCAACATACAGTAAGACCTACTTGACATTGTATGGTCCAGTCTTAAGTGTGCAGCGGTCAGGGAACTGGCTGAGTTTCTTGGAGAGACCTTTGAGATGCCTCTTGGTTTCCTGAAGCTCTTTATCCTGCTCATAGTCAGTGGATGCAGAGAGAGGCAGGCCATCCCCGACCCGAACCACAGAGGCAAACAGCACCATTGACATCTTACAGCTCTGGCAATCTCACTGAAGGCCTGCCAACAGAAGTAAAACAGGGAAGAGAGCTTGTTGAGAGACAGCTTGAATTTCAGACTGTATTGATAATATGTTGAATATCTAATAATGTTGTTCAATATACGGTTTTCAATTCAGTCCATGTTGTGTGTCAAACAACCATGAATCTTGTTCAAAATCAAGTTTAAACTACAGACCATCTAGCAACGGGATCACAACAACCATGACACCCATTAACGTGTTGACATTCTGACCCATGTCATCAGCACCCCAGTAGTAATTACTACATTATCAAAGGAGCACTCAGTACCCATGGGTCGGACCACACCCATCTTCAAACTTGGCTTGTTAACTTTATTGCTGACTGGAAAAGGATTGAGAACTCATAAAGTTAATTCTCTTATTCAAGTTTATCTTAGCATATGAGCAACAAATGTGCAATGTGTAACTGAGTTTGTGACACTGTGGGTTGCAGACATTTTAAGGGGAGTCCCTACACTTACGATTTTTACTAGCTGAAATAGTGGGAGTGGTATTGTTTCACCTTGTGAGTCTGTGTGCGTCATCATGGCAAAATGTGGTCCTACGGACACCTACTATAGTGGGAACTACCACAGAAGTGGTTCTCAGTTCTCCTGAAATAATATAGTAATACCAACTGATTAATCCTCGGTCGGAAGAGCAATATGTTGATGGGCATCGCAGCTGGTGTGATCCCATCACAAGATGGTCTCTAGTTTTTGTTTTGATTTTTTTTTATTGCAGAGTTCCAAATGCTCCTGTTGTGACACCAATATTGCTTATAATATCATTTGGCTCCCTTGTGTGCTTTGAATGACTTTCTGTCTCCTTTAATGTCATTGTGTTTTCAGTGTGTCAGATTTGGGTCCTCCTCAACTAGATATCATCTTTAAACGCAAACTGAAGTCAGGTCAAAACATAAATATAATGACAATGGTTACGGTATTGTGGTGTTGAGCTCTTAGAAATTATGGGAGCCCACCATGATTTGTGGTGAGACCTGTTATACAGTGAAATATTTAAAAGCCATCAACTATTATACACCTGCAGCAACACAAGAGAAAGGTGACAGTTATTCCAAAGCAAAGCAGTGGAAGAGTATAAGGAGGAGTTTGGTAATGTTTCCTCTAGAGGTATATGAAAAGGTGGTGAAGTGTTTATTTATTATTTTGCAGTCTATTAGTTAGTGAATTCAGCCAATGGTATTTAATGATACCTAAAATGTAAAACAAGGTTTATTTCATGACAAGTATAACTATCTAGTGAAGACCTAATAATTGGAGTCTTTGCATTGCAAGTTTCTTCCTTCATTGATGATGGGTTATTAAAATGAACACAACCCATCAGTCGCTATGTGTTCGTTTGAATTAGAACCATGGACAGCTCCACAGACTGAATGAAGGGGCGTTGAAAGGAAGCTCTTGGATGCATTATGTCGCGACCTACTGTCCTCGTGGCAAAACGTCAACATTTCATAGCTTTAAAGTAAACTCAACACTTTGACCTTACTACCTGGTTTAATCAATTAAAAGTACAGCAAGACATTACGACGACGGTTTGTCAGAGGAAAGATGTTAGCTAGAGCCGTGGGTCAGTAGCCAAGGAGTAGAGTTATCTCTATTTACGTACAAAGCTCTCACCTGAACGCTTGTCTCATTGGCTAGAAGTTTCGTATTTCTCTTAACGTTTATGTATTAGCAGTCAGTTGACATTATGAGCAAATCAACTTGCTGGATTCATTAGAGCATATTAGCCACATAGCCACCGTTAGCAGCTAACCAAATTAGCTTGTTCGCCAACATATCCTGTATGCTAACGTTAGCAGGCTGAAGAGCTAACCGTTAGCTGCTTTGCATACCAACAACTCAGTGCAACGTTGTAAGCAAACCTGAACAAAATACACATAACCCTAACCCTGACAATCTATAATAGTTATTTGGATACTTAATACCTGGCAAACGAGTGTTGCATCGTGTGGATACCCGTGATATGCTGCTCTGGAAGTGTGCAGTGAGCAGAGGTAGCTAGCGAGCCACAGACAGCAGGACCGTTTACGTTTACGTGGCTGTTTCGCTGTGCATTGTGGGTAAAGAAAGTCATCTATTAGCATTGCAGGAAAAACAAATAAACAAATAACAAAATAAGAAAGAAGCTGTGGTAACAATACACCAGGAATAATTTTAATTCTGTCCCATGTTTGACTTCCGTCCCGGACAATGAAATAAATGTATGGATAGAATTTAACAGATTTTTGCTCCCGAATCTAATTGAGGAAATTACGATTGAAATCTTTGACACTTTCCCTATCCCTGTGTCTTCTGCATAATTGAGTCAATTTCGCATTGATTTACTTTTGTACTCACTCATCTAGAAGTGCTATAATATTTGCTGTAATATATATTTTTCATCCCTATTTCAGATCACTTGGTTTTAATTTAGTTCATTTTTACTTTTGAGATTGGCCACAGTAAAATCAATTGTTTAAATCTCTAAAATTATTAATTATTATCTATCATTATTTTTCTTTCAATAAAGTTGTTAATTTGTCTCTAATTTCATGGAGTATTTAAAATAATAATTATACAATTACAGCAGTGATTATTTGTGTTCTTGTTATTTTAACTTAAACTTTATATGACTTTATTTGACGACTAATTTGGCAACACACTCCTGATTAGATTGTTGAAAATAATAGGAATGATTAATAAACCATTACTTAATTTGCATGCGGTAAGAGATATGAGTGAAATAAAATAATAAAATTCTTAATTCAAGGTCCATTTAGGTTCCTTTGGAGCCTTCAGTACATTTCACACTGGGGGTGTTACAATTACATGGTCAGCACCTTATACCCCTAGGCCATCAGTATACTATTTACAGAACATTTTATAATAAAAAGTGGAAAGAGTAAGTCAACATAAAAACAACATAACAAAAAAAAGTAAATAGTAATAATAATAGTTACTTTATTCGCTTATTCCTCCTTAATTGACATTGTTAATATTCATGAGCTCATTAACTTTGTGATACATACTATGTTTCATAGGCTAATTTAAATTTTCACTACATTTTTTATTCTGTACTTGCCCTAGTTGCTACTCTCCCACTGAAAGCCAGTAACAAATTAGCTGCACTCCCAAGTTTTTTTTTTTTTTTTTTTTTTTTTTTAAAACACTGAAATTTAAATAACATGAAAAATGAATAATGTGTACCCAAAGCCTGCCGAGGTTTAGTGCTCCACTCAGACCTGAAATAGGCCATTCACTGGTGTCAGCATTTTCTTCTATTTTCATACATTTCCTGTTAGAATATGGACAAAAACAAAACTGTGGATAGAGGAAATGAAAACAATACAGAGACAGTTAGTGGCCTCATCCTTCACACACCATACCTATGCAATCTCCCCAGAGCTCAGGCAATGTGTCAGCCTGAAGGGACCTCCTGAGTACCCTCACGGCCTGTGTGAGAGAGGGAGAAAGACAGACACACAGTGAATGTGGATGATGGATGTCTGCTGCTGCTGACAAGTTGATGAATAGCCACAGGTCTCAGTGAGTGTTTAGTGCAGAGAATGTCAGGTGCAAGGAAAGCACAGTGTCGTCAGTCACAGTGACACAGTCTAAACAGATGTGCAAACACATCAGCATTCAAATGCATCAGCGCGAATTGCCTCTTTCTCAGGATGTCATCATTATACATTTCAACTTTGAGCTCAGCAATTCTTGAGAACTATGACATATCTAAAAATATACCTGCAGAACATTATCTTGGTTCACCTGCAGGATTTTGACATGTTTTCCTGAAAATTCATGACATGTATTTTTTACTGTCTTGGGTAAGAACCAATATGATTCATTCATTACATCTTCTATTAACAAAGTTAGAGATCGGACAATGTGTGCACCCACCGTTGCTAAAAGTTTTGTTTGTCCTGAGGATGCTGCTAAAGGCCTGTGAAATGTCCAGTAAGTTCATCAGAAATCACCCTCTGGAGACCATGAATATCTCCTCCAAATCTTATGCCACTGTCTCTGGTGGCTGTTTGCATATCTTGAAATCTTTCTCTGGACCAAAATGTAGGACAAAGTAACAGAAAACTGATGGACATTCAGTGTGTAGTGATCTGATATATTTGATTTGTTTAGAGTCAAACACGTTAAGACGCAAAAAATTAACAAAGAGAACTCATTTAGTAGCCATGGGGAGTACTACTCGGGCTGTGAAAGCAGGTGTCGCTATAAGGGAGCTCTGAAAAAACACTCTCTCTAACAGTCCACTTACTACAGGGCAGTTTGTAGTTCCAGTGAAGGGACGACTTACTGGTCTGGCATACAATGATATTTTACACAATAGAAAATAAAATGCTCCCAAAGCAAGGTCCATAAAGACATGGTTTTCCCAGTTTGGTGTGGGAGAAATGTACTATACATTTTTGTCAGAGATCCTCCGTTGAATGACTTGTACATTTACCAGGCACAATGGAGGAAACCCTATCGAAGTACATTATAGGAAGTGTAGGATGTGCTTTTGGAGCATGATCCATGATTATGACTAAATGTCAAGATATCTCAGTCTCTGCTGCATCACCATGGATCAATCTTTCCAAAAATATAACTCTGGCAAGTCCTCCGGTTTAATGAAAGTAATTTATCATTGGAATGCTCTTTTAGCTATTGATTTTTGTTAATGTGCAAGTATGTAGTTGGAATACAGCATCTTCAGCATGAGGGAAATGAGGGTCTTGAACAGAACTGATCATAAATAATTAACAGTAAATGTCTTGGTATAATAAGCTGTACACTTAACGTCCATGTGTGAATTAAAGTTGCATACAGGGTGTAGCTGCTGCTGCTAAATAAGATTAATATAGAGAAGATACACCTGATTTACCTGAAAGGTCAATTCCACCAGAAACAGTCAGACAACAGTCAGTTGTCACTCTTTACACAGAACATGGTTTTTATGTAAGTCTAGCTTGCATTCATTTGCAGAAACATCTTTTGTTGTCGGTTGTTAAACATGGAAGCTATTCATTCAAAGGTCAGTTCAGTTTCCCCTGACGGTTCCACCGGTCAACCAGTCAGTCTTCGACATTTTCATGGCACAGATTTGATGGATTTCCTAAATTTTAATTGACCAACTTCTACCAGCGATATCATAAAATAAATGCTTTTCCTCCGAGTATTGACTGAAAGCTCCATTGAATTTCACACAGAGTGAACATATGGATCGTTCAGCAAAGAATGCAAATAATTCTAATTACTGCCTCATGAGAAACGAGCTAAAGAAAATCTTCACCTCTCTCTAGCAGACACTCAAAGGTCCATTTACTTCACTGTTTGTCCCAGCGTCAGCGTATTGATAGGCAAGAGAAAAATAATAATAATAATGGGATGGGACTAAAGTACAGAAAACAGGTCATTGCTTTTTAATGATGCATCTGAAAAAAGAAGGGGTCATGTGTGGGCTTGTATAAAAACAAATGAACACACTGATGTCACAGGCAAGCAGAGGGGAGGTAGAGGACAGGCGGACGGATGAAGGCAGAATGCAGATTGACATCACAAAGATATAATCCTGAAGAGCCCCAAACACAATTATCCATAAAGGGAAAATGGCTTCTGTTAAGGATACTTGAATGCAAGCAGACCTTGACTTAGTATTAACAAACCTCCATTTCTTATGCTCATTTTCCACAGGTTAAAGTGCGTGTCCCTCCCCTCCAAGAAAACCCACAAAGAAGTAATGAATCAAAGCTCCCAGGCATGAAAAATGCTCTGCCCCTTTGAAAATCCTCTAAAGTGAAATTGGGATTGAGAGGTTATTTCTGCCTGTGCTCAAAGGCATTAATCAGCCTGCTATGGCTCAACACTGCATGCATCCCAACAACAGCACTTTATCTAAGCAGACCTACGTGACCCTGCAATCACTGAACACAAGAAACTTCAGTCTCAAAGTCACTCCTCGGCTTAGACCGAGCCTTCAGGTGGAAGATGTGAAGTCTTGACTCCACACAGGTTTTTCAGGACATCGATCCTAAGTGTTTTTTTTTTTTTTTGTCATGCTTGTCCTCTTTGAAACAACAAAGTTCAAGCAAAGGAGCTGTGACAGCTCCCTCACCAACGTCACCATGAGTGGGGTCATTTTTATGTCCTGTGCCATTTTCCAGCCATTTCTCATAATAAAGCCATCAGTGTCAGATCTGCTGAGTGCTGCTCATGGTCCATTTGTTTCCTTTCAGAGATGCAGAAATGAGAGAAATGTCAAAACAAACAAGCACAAAAACTGCTTTCACCAGGACTGTCCATCAGCCGAGCCAACAGACAAGGTCAACTTCTATATTTTTTCATTGTGTCAACAGAGCAGCCTGGCGCTGCTGCTGCTGCTGTAAACATGTGTTCACACTCTCAGCGCTGAGCTGAGAGTTTATAAAGAGTGTAAAGAGAATAAAGAGTCTCTTTATTCAGAATGGATGGATACGGACGAGGCAGCCATCATCAGTCATTAGAAGTTGGGACCATTTTTTCACCTATGTAGTGATGATTAATTACTACAATAATCAATTACTTGTGTTGTTTATTAGCAACATTAATGCTGTTTAGTGCTTCTCATCCATTTCCCTAATGAATGGAGTCGCCAGTCATGTTAGCCCGTCTGCACTAGCACAGCAGTGCTTTGACGCCAGCATGCTAACATGTTCATAATGTCAACAGAGACTATATATAGAATATCAATTACATGTTTAATTGCTAATGTTTAACATTTTCACAATCTTAGTTTTGTATGTTAGCATGCTAACATTTTGTTAGCATTACAAAGTGCAGTTGAGGCTGAAGGGAATGTCAGGTACTTGGTCAAGAAACAAATTATTGGTCAAATCATTGACCTGATGGTTATTACAATTACAATTCCTCCTGTGGGGACATGAATGTGTGCGCCAAATGTCACAGTAATCTATCCTAGGAGACAATTCGCTGTCGATGGAAGTGGTGGACCGACAGACACCACTGCCATCCCCAGAGCCACAATCCAAACCATGGCTCAACAATTATTAAATAATAAAACTGGGTTGTAAATCAACACAAACAGAACAGAGTTGTATATAAGGTATAAAAACAAGTGAAAAATGTTCTGGAAATGTTTGACTTTATTTATTTTTTATCTCGCAAGGTCCTTACTGCAATGGGCAAAACTGTACATATGGCTGGGCACAGAAAAATCAACAAAGGCAACAATGACTTCTTGGCATTAAGTGTGACAGATCCCCACACAACATGGATACCTTTGGGATAAGACAGAGGTGGTCTTTCTATTATTCAACAAACTGTGGAGGTTCCTAAAGAAAACAGACAGAAGTAATCAAAAGGTAATTACTTCCCCTTGAGAGGAGAATCAACACCTAATTACGGTGACATGTCAACACCTAACTGTATAAAGAACTCGTTCAAAATGCTCTTGCATACCATGAGTCACACTAAACATTGAACACAAACAAGTGTTTGGTGCCAGCCAGAACATTTGAGACAGTTTCTCTTGGAATTAGTCCATTAAGAATCACAACGTTATTTGTCTGACGAGAAATGGTTCAGTAACATCAACTGACAATACGTCTTATTCAACACATGATATTCTGATATAGCACAGAAAAAGGACAATTCAATATTTTCTTCTTGGGATACAAACAATATTTGATTTGGTGACCTAGGGGCTCAAAATTATTCAGCTGGAATGCAAAATTACAAACAAACTAGTTCCCTTTAATTGTGTTTCGCTATCCCTGAGAACCGTATTCATGATGAAAGAAACCAAAGTCTTGAATAACAAGTTCAGCTACAGATAAGCCTTTAAATATTTATGTCGGCCGAAGCGTGGGAGCTGAAAACAGAAACATTAAAAAAGTGGCCACAGAGGTAATAATGATAGCTCTGAATCAATGATGATGTTACGCTGGGAGAAGCCGGTAAGGGAGCCTGGAGACTTCACTCATTTAACGCTTAATTACGTCTTGGATGCACTGTGAAGTCATCTCTTTGAATATGATGGAGGGCATGGGAGAGCAGTGTCCAAGCTGACTGAGGCCAAGGCATGGCAGGCAGGCAGATGGAGATCGGGGCAAAACTGGCCTGAGTGCTGTCACTTTGCTTTTGGCTCCTTGCTGTCGTTCTTTTCAGCAGAGAGTGGTGGAAACGTGTGGCCATAAAACAGACTGTAAACTTAAACAAAAAACCTGAATGCCCAAAGTGTAAACCAGTGGTCTGAATTATTCCAACATCTCCCTGAACAATGTATGAATGCAGGATATTGGGTGATTACTTTAACAGGAGGAGGGAAGATTCTCGTTTTCGACATTTTATGATCAGCATGCAATATAGATGAGCCTCTCCCATACCTGTGTAAATGAGCCCTACGCTTGTTAAAACTGATGAAATCCCACTGTGAATGAACAACACAGGACGTACAAGAGGTGAAATGTCACTACAGCTGTGAATGTTAATATTTGGAAAGTACAATGCATGAAAATATCAAGGGCAATGCGCAGTAATATTTGGCATTTCATGTTTTTTTTTTTCCTTCTCGTTTGACGTGTTCTGCTCCATGACTTACTTCAGGGAATTGCAAGGGCACCAGGCCTCTGATTCCCCTCCACTCATCATTTCATATCTCTGCAATTCCAGCTATTTTTCTTTCTTTCTTTTTTTTTTTTATATCTGTAAGGCCACAGCACATTTGAGCAAACAAAAAAAAAAAGAGTCATTTTTAAAAGCAAAACGAATCATGAAAGCTTGGAACCATACTGATTATTGCCCCTTTGGCCATGATTTCACCTACCTCACATTGCTACGGTACCTGATTACCTACAGTAGCATTTCTCACAGCTTTGGGCTGTTTCAGATGTTAGTGTTAAACGCAGTTATCCTCCAGCTGATCTGTGAAGATAACAAAGCAATATTCTGGATGGTTGTGGACTTGAGACGTCAGGATTCTGTACAAAAATATTGGATCAGGTGTATGACAATTATCAGCATGTGTCTCTTCTAGAGGCGGAGCAGGGATGATGGGACTTGATTAGGACCCCTGTAAAGTGACGGACAGTGTATCCTCCATCTTTAACTAATGATGCCCACCACCCTCCACTATGGGTGTCAGTCAGTCACACATACCCCCACAGGGCTAAGCAGGGGTCAGTATTGCATAGATACTGTATAGGGTGTAGCTTTTCACATATGCAGTCACAGTGTTTGGGCAAAATAAAACAAAAATGAAAAATGAAATCACTTTTTTGTCTGTGTATTTTCTGCCCATCAGAATATCCATGAAAAAAAAAAAAAAAAAGAAGTCTCAGGTGGTCGGTCTGACTGTAGGTACTCTGTTGGTATTATTACAAACGTGATCACCACGGTATAAAAAATAGCCTTTCGCTGAGGTCATCAAGTCTCCCATGTCAGTGCGGATAGGGCCCTTGCCAGGGTCAAGGGTCACAGTGCAATGACAAACTGTGCAGTGCAACACCCCCACCCCCCACCCCTCCCTCACTGCACACCAGCCTCAAAGCTCCTCCTTCTTCTTGACAACCTTTTCCTGGTCGCGTCCTCTTAGGCTGCGCATGAATCCTGTGAAACCCGCCTCCTGTGGAGAGAGGGACAGTTAGTGAGTCACTTAGTGACCGTTTCACAACTTGAGGCAGCTTATCAGTCTTGAAATGCCCTTTTCTGATCTAATTTAAATCAAGAGTCCCGTCATTAAACATTATCTCAACTTGGCCTGACAGGTGGGAGATAAGAAATGTAAACGCAGAATCCTAATGTTGTTGCCAAGTTCAAGGTCAATCTGCTTAGCCGCATCCAAAATATTAACATCTACCTGTTTTATTCTCTGCTGCCAATCGTCTAATAATCCACTTAAGGTTGCGCTGTGTGCACGACACCGGCCCTGGACAATCTTATATTTTGCCATAAATAGTTCAGTTAGCATAATATTTCTGTCCTTTTGTGGTGATCTGTCCAGAAAAAAGTCTAGGCGTGAAAAACTGCAGCAAAGATCCAGAAGAACAACACATTACAGACGACTTCTTTCACGTGTTTGCACAGACACGGTGGAATCGCTACTGAGAATGTGAACATGCAGACTAGATGTCGAGTGTGTAGTCTCAGAGGCAGTAAGTGACAAATCAGGTGAGATATTCACTCCGACTTACCCCGCGATCTCCACTGTATCTTTCCACAAACTTGCCGTAGTTGTAGTAGTTGAAGGTCGGGTAGCCCTCCACCCCTTCCTGCTTACACAGCTCGTGATTCTGTCCTTTTGTACAGTCCACAGCGGCGTACACAATCTGAAGAAGAACAGATGACAACAGTGAGCAGAGAATAATGCAACATAGGGCGAAGCATTTATCAACTTTATTATCAACCTCATGTAATGTCAAAAATATAATTTCAAGTCGTCAAATCTCTAAGAAATATGTTTCACGTGTTAGCATACTTGTCAGGACGCATTGCATGTGGGTTTAAACTCCTTAGAAAACATTCTTCAATCTATATTGGAGAAAAAAATTACCCAATGAAAACTTGATGAAGTTTAATGTAGCTACTCATTTGTGCTGCCTGTAGATATAAAAGCTGCCAAGATTTGAAACATCTTTTGCCTCTTAAACCCTGTTGAAAGCAAGTTTATTTATGATTTGGCTCCTATTCTATCATTATATGTCCCTGTTTTATTGTTCTATAAAAATGATTTTAATTCACATTCAGCATTTTTATTGTTCCTGTTCAATTAGTTATTATTCCGGTGTCTCCGATGCGCTCACTATATTTTTGAGAGCAAATAAACTTTATTATAATTGTAGATCAATACTATATAAAAAAAAAATACACACAAAGTATTACATGAGAATGTAATAGAGAACTCAATATTTATCCACTTAAAATGGGTATTTACAACAAGAGCTTACATACTTCCAGCTGCTGGCCCTGAGCAGACCGAGCACACTCCTCTCATCCAAATTTAGACCACTACTTTCTCTTTCCAGGTTACAAGAAAATGACTGATGCATTGCTCTTCAGCTAAACCGTTTGGAGTGGGGGGTGATGGAGAAAGAAAGAAAAAAAAAAAGATCCCACAACAGTCACTCCTACATAAAAACAACAAGGGAGATTTATGTTGCGAAGCTGTTGCATCGATTAGTGACAAGCCACCCAATGAGGCGTAAATGCCGCCTCACTGATACATGGCTCACTCAGCGTGTCCTTTTGGACAGCTGAAATGTCACCCTCTCTCAGGGTGCTGAACGCCGCACAGTGAACTTGTCAACATCAAATAATCGCTCGCTGTCCATCTGTCTGCTCGAGCTGAATGCGGAAATGACAGATCTGCTGCAGAACGAAAACACATTAGACACTTTTCTCTGCATGGCCTACCGTGAAGCGACTCTCTAAAACTTCTTGTCCTAATTACAAAATACAAGTGTCTCTCAATTTTTTTTCCATTATGCAAATACAAACACTCAAATGCTGAGAATCTGCATAAGCACCAACATACTGTTAGATGAGTACACTGTTGTCGAGTGGCGACTTTGTCTGCGTCAGCAGCGAAGACATCGGAATGCAAAGGGAGTGGACGGGAATAAAACTTGAGTCTACTACACACCAGTGGGCAAGACAGAGCCTATAAAGGGATAATCTTCCTCTACGGTCTGTTACTCAAGTGCCTTCAACTCTATGTGCCCCCACAACAAGAGGAATTCACAGACTTGCTACAAGCTGTGTTTATTCAGCAGGACTGAGGTGTTTCCCCTTTGAAAGAGCAAATCAAAAGTCAACAAAAATCTAGCTGACAACACTGCTTAAAATCATCCTATTCTTAGTTCACGAAAAGATAGTTTACAATTGGAGAGGCTTTTAATATTTATCCACTTCTGAGTAACGACAGTTTGAAATACACAGAGTGCTTTAAGCAGCAACAAGGGACATAATGTAACTACAGACTTTATCCGGCTGCTCGTCCCTGTGTAATCAATCGGGGCTGCTGTGAATTGACAGAACAAAATGAAGTCGTGGAGACGTTGTTCTTCAAAGTCTGCAGCTGCTTCCATTATTGACCCATCTTCAAGTGGCAGAGGACCACACATCACGCCACCGATCCAACAGCAACATTTCCGAGGAGCCGTTTATTACCGGGCGACTTGGTCTCAATCCACCAGCGTCAGACTGAGGAGCAGAGCGGTAATCAAACTATACCGATAACACTCACAACGTGCTCGCTTCTCACAACAAAGCCCCTGTACTTTATAGCTGTCCCCAAGCTGCTATGCAATACTGGAAATACAGTAAATCAAGAAATATTTTAATAGATCAGTATCAGTTATCTTGAAGAGAGACAACGTCATTTGAAAAAAAAGAATACACTCTCCTTTTCATGAATAGTGGCAGCAGATCTCTCTTAAATTCAGGGCCTGACCCGTCTCATGACTTTGTGCTGCCTGTCTTTCCTGTGCTGAAAGTTTCTCTCTCCTGCATCTTGCTGCACGCTGCCTGGACATCTTCACCTTTCTGCACTCCTTCCTGGCTGAAGGAGTATTTACAGTTGAAATGGGATACTTGGGTGGATAATTCTGACTTGGATCTTATTTTTATAGCTTTGGCCATCATTTGTATTGCTTATGGCTACGTTGTGCTCATCAAAGTACACAGTAACAAAAATTTTTCCCATACACAATTATTGGAAAAGGAGCAGCTATAAAATGTTAAATATATGTTTTGACTTTTTTTATTGTCAAATTTTGATTCATTCTCTCCATTAACATTTGGAAAGTCTAGAAAAGTCGTTTTAGTTTTTATTTTATTCCATTCATGTGTTTGCGGAGTTAGCCAGCACAGCAGGCAGATTCCTGGACACGCATGCTCTTACTCAGCTTGACTGGAGAAGTCTCTAGCGTCCGTGCGCTAAAGTGGAGGGCTCTTTTTTGCACAGGATAAACAATACAGGGACTCACGTAAAAACAGCTTCATAGCGCTACCAGGGATCTACAGTAAAACTCTGTCATAATTTTCCAGGAAGTGACAATGTACCAGTAACCCTCCATTTAATGGGGTGTTCACTGTGCAGCTGCATCATGTACGAATACAATGGATAACAGGGAGGAAACTCTATATTGCTACATGTTCAGACAGCTTTTGGAAATAAGCAGCTTCAGCCAATGTGCACCTTTAATGCTGCTATTGATTGGAATTTGGGGAAAAGACAAACAGCTCAGAACAAACCCTGAGCACAGCTCCCCTGCTGTCATACAGCACAGAATGTTTTAATTGTTTGTGTCTTCAAAGCCGGAGCTAAGCTCGTGTTTGTCTTTGGTAAATGAGGCAAGGGCAGCTAATAGACTGTGATCAACACTGACCTGGTACAATACACTGTGTCTCGGCTTTATAAATAGAGAGGATTGCCAAGTAAACACTCAGAGCTCTCTTGTTCAAACACAACTTCACACCTCCAGTGGCCACTTGAGGGACGACGATAGGGAAGAAATCTTAAGCTTCTGTACTTATATAACCTTTGCAGATATGAGCGTCCCCTGGTTCAGCAGCTTGTGGAGGTTTTACCATAAGGATACTGATCCGAACAACACAGCTAAGCGGTGAAGCAATGTCAAAGCGCCTTGAGCTGTTGTGGCCACTGGATACTGGATGTCAAAACTAAACATTTCCGACTCTTCTGAAAGTCCTGACATTTCTCTTCAAATAAAGTTTTTAGGTTGTTAGGGTGTCAATACTTTGTGTTTCATGGTGGCCATTTTGGGAATCATAGCTCCGTATTGTTGCTTGCGCTCGTTGGACTGACGGGTGTCAAACCACCAGGCAGGGCCTGAATCTGTTCTTAATGACTTGCCTGTTTATATAAGTAAAGGTTATACTGGTGTATTTCAGTGTGAAATGAAGGAATGAACAAAGGAATGTACGAGTTCCTAAAGTGGTAGCTGATGGGCAGTACTCAGACTTGTACACAAACAGCTCGTCTGCTGAGGTTTAATACTATCCAGAAATGTTACAAAGGATTGCCTCAGAAAAATGGATGACTAAGATGTTGAGGACATGTCACTGTTTCGAGCCATCTGACAATGATTTAGAAAAATTCCAAAATAATGAGACAATAACATTGCCTGAGCACCACTGGAGCATGTGCACTTAACATTAAGCATCTCAATGAGTCAACAATTTGATGTTTTTTTAAAAGGTGAGTGTCACTTTGAGACGATAAATTATAGCTCACGGTATCGCCAGACACGCGCCCACATTTTTTTTTTTTAACTGTGCGTGTGTGTGTGTGAGAGTGAGTCACACAGTTAAGGAGGCTTGGAAATATTGAGCCCTGCAGTCAGAGGGTATTAACAAGGAAGAGCAGGAGTGGGAGGTGTCGGGACACAAGTCCTGAGGGAGAAGGAATAAGAGGGAGTAGAGATGATGGAGGATGAGGATGAATGTGTGTCCTGTTGTAATTCCATGAACAGTCAGTGACCTGAAGATTTGTGGAGACTGTGTTGGCTTTAGCCAAGGGGCCAAATTCCTAACTGTCACATGGAGACAGATACGAGGAACGAGGTGGAAGGAGTTCTGAGTTTTAGGTTGTGAGTTTTCAGGATACCACTGTAATGCTAAGATCTGATCAGACATCTTGATGAAATATGTGAGTGCAATCACTCTGCAGGCTAATTTTAGATGACCTGTTTCTTTGTTTTTACAAAACTCTGACATCTATTGAGCTGTTATTAAAATCAAAAAAGCCTGTACAAAAGTTACAGAATTAACATAAAGTGTCAACATTTGCGTGAACATTTAAATCCAATTCATAGCAATACATACAGAACTGGAAGTGTGACTAGACCTATGTTATATATTTTGTTGAGTTGTCTTCTTACATTATCTTAACTGTTTCCATCTATTTTTAAATTCTGCAGAAATGAATCATTTTAATCTTGATAATGGTCCATTTCATTTCGTCACCTGTCAATGTCATACCCCCCTTTTTGCACGAGTCATTATTGTGGTTGTGTGCCAGAAGCTCAAAATAGACTTTTTAAGCAACATTTTTATGACATACTTTTTTAGATCTTGGTTGTGTTTAACTATGTATTTTAACCGGATGAAGGATTTTACTCACTGGACATCTCGGATGTTATCAGAGAACAAAGCTGAGCAAACATTAGCAGCAGCTCAGCACGGAGCCCCTCTGAGGCACCGAACAGTCTGGGACACACACTGATTTTATCATGTGAAACTGCTTAATTCAGCGTTTTTACCAGATTTAGTCACCGGGTCAGTTTGTTTTGGAGACAAGGGGAACTCTGCTGATAATCTGGCTACTGGTAAAAAACCTTCTGAAAGTTATCAGAGAAACAACATGAGCAAAATTTAACAGCAGCTTGGATCGCAGCTACTATGGGACGATTTTAAATGAAATTTTAGTCAGTATTTTTACCAGTTTTTACCGGAAAGTAAGAGACCTCTGCGGATAATTTTGCTCCCGGCAAAAAACCTCCTGAGAGACTGACACTGAGGAAATTCTAACTGGGAAAAGCTGACTGCAATGACAGCAATGGCGGTGAAGACAACAACTCCCATGATCCCACTTCACAATGTCACCAAACTCAATCTTTTGTTATGGTTTTGATTGAGAGAACACTAGGAACAAAAAAATCACATACTGTATATTTAAGAGGCTAAACACATCCCAGCACTGAAACTGCACTGGACACACAGCGATGAAATCCACACTGATCTGGGTCATGATCAGGAAACTAGCTTGAGCTATGAGGTATCCTTACCACACTGCTGCTGCCAGGTGTAAAAGTACGTTTTCAACTGAATGTGTGAAGAGGCAACACTAACCTTGCGGTCCTCTTTGAAGAGCTCCGCCGCTGTGGTGAAGTGGGGGACAGCGTTTTTACAGTGTGGACACCCTGTGAGAGGAGAACACACAGATGGGACATTATTACAGCTCATCATTACACATTTACAACACAACATCCGGCCTCACATCCTAAACAACACCGCGGCGGGGGGCAATAATGTCACATAAACACCATGCTACAAAAAACGCACACAATCAGAGGTACTACAAAATCACTTTAATACACCGTTTACTCAATCTCAAACACGTTCATAAAGCACGTGGCCCTGTCACAATCCTGCAGTTATTTAGGGGCTCACGCCACATTAGAGATGGTTCAGTTGTGTGTTATGAGAGACTGTAAATCTCTTTATTGCTGCCATAAACACAACCTCCCCGGAGCTCTCTCTGCTCCAGCAGCCATCCATTTACAGTATGTCAATACTTACACAAATACACCTCTAGGTACCACACAACAGATCATGTTTACAGGCAGAAGGTTGTATGGTCAGTATTAAACAGTGAGGGAATATTTTCTGATTCCGGCTTAGTCGCGCTAAGGAGAGGAAGATGTGTTCTTGCATGGCACTTGCAATCAAGCAGAGTGATTGTTGCTGTAATGACTTTTGATTTTCTGTTTGTCTTATTCTTTTTGTTGCTAATGTCAAGTACACAGTTTTTTTCCGTTCAGTGCAATCAAACTGCTGTTACCTCTGTTGGAAACTGAATTCTTCTGTAGGAGAGGTGAGAGATGCAGAAACAGCTCTTTTGGTGACGAACACATTATCAGTGGGTAACCGGATAAAAGCCTTTGTGTGGAGGGTAAGGGTGAAATGACCAGTCAGTCAGCCCATGACAAAGAGTAACAAACGGACAATTATTTTAAGGAGGTATATACATTATTGCTTTATTTTCTTTTTTAAAAGGAAGAATATTTTTCTCACAAGTCTTCCCATGGGTTTACTAACTAAGCTTATTGTTACGTTAATCAGTGCTAGCTCTTTGGATGGAAACATGTTGGTTAACAGGATGCAACAACTTCTGGTTAAACCCTCTCGAGGTGCCGTTTGACTCACCTAACCCCTCTAATACACGGCCGAGAATATGTGGATACCCAACATCACACCCACATGTGACTGCTGAACATGTCATTCCAAAACCATGGGAATTAATCTGTGCCTGTAACCGCCTCCATCCAGGTTTCACACTTTGGATTTGCTCACGTTAAGCCACAAGAGCATTAGTGAGGTCAAACACTGATGTGATGAGGACTTTCTCGCAGGTTCACCATAAAGGTGTTCGATCGAGTAGTAGTCGTTTCTCTCTTCCAGATCAAACTGCTGTCACAAAGTTGGAGAAGCACTATTATCTAAAAATGTTATTGTTACATTTTCCCCTTAATTGGCCATTTAGTATACTCGCTCTCCCTAAGATTAAAGCCACTAGGTAGGAGATCATCCCAATAGTGTAACAGATTATTAAAGATGCATCTCATCTTGTAAAAGAATTTACAAAAGAAAATATATTCAGTTACCTATTGTTGACACTGGCCCTGTTATAACCAAGATCTCAGGATTTGTTCCCATGAGTCATTAACATTAATCCCACTGTAAATGGATTTTACAGGCCAGAAGGGCACGGACAGACCACACTGTGGTGGCCACAGTTATAACTTAGTATTTTACTGTTGAGTGTATGTGCACAAAGATACATGCACATAACTCTACCTTCAACTCAATTACACATCAACTCTGCAACTGTCCATTCATCGTCCTTTCCAAAGCTACCTCTCTGAGGCTGCATTCAGCGCAGCTTAGAAAAGCATTTTCTGCTGAAGTTCCCTATTAGCTGCAATATTCAACGCCCTTTAAACCTTTAAAAGCTCTGTCGCAATTCTGAAACAGATATATCTAAAAACAAAAAAAAACCAGAGCAGATGCATATGCTGTGTTTTGTCCCCTCACATGAGGACAACAGACTTATCAGACAGATCATTGTAAGTGCTCAGAGACATTGAGAGTGATAACTAAGTAAAGGGCAGGTGGCTGCACTCCAAGTACTGTATAGGAATATCTCAGCTTTCACATCTCACATTCCTCCTGTCATCCAAGCTGTTTAAAGGCAGATGAAAAGGTAGGTCTGCAGCTGATAATGAGACCTGCCACTCTCATTCCTCTCCTCTGCCTGCGAAGACACTTTCACTTGTCTTTCTCATAATTACCAACAGAGGCAGACAGTGAGGTAGAGACAACAGCAGACAAAGAGACAGCCGAGGAGAAGCAGTGTGTCATCATCGATCCTGTGAAAACTGCACAAGTGAGCTAAGAAATATAAATACACCTTGACATCAAATGCATCATAATGTTTTGTTTGGAACTTAGCATCACTTATAACTACTAGTGCAGGTGGCTACAAATGGGCATTTAGGGACTATCAACTTTGCTCGTATTGTCTGAGGTCAGGAAAGAGCCAGCAAGAGAGAGAAGCTATGACATAACTTAGTTTCAGTTTTGTTTCAGTTATGCTGACTCAGGGCTTAAAGTTAATAACCTAAAGTCTGAAGTATCAGCCTGATGATACTTGCTAAATCTTCACGCAGCTGTAAGTCACCTAATGCTCAATTAGACGCAAGCTGATACAGTGAGGGTGCCGATGGGGTGGGTGGGGTGTAGGGGCAGCAGGTTGTTGCTGACTGATGTGCATTTCGGAGCGTCTCTTTGTAGAAGACGCGGCCGACGGAGGCAGAAGCCTGACCGCTGGTGCCCCGTCTGGCTTCAACGCCCTCATCAGACACAAAGGGAAAAGAAAAGAAAAAACAGGGCCAGAGGTGCAGGTGTGTGTCTATGTGTGTACTGATAATTAAGCAAGTCGTCTGCTCTGTATTCCTTCTGCATCTGTGTTTTGTTTCAGACTGTCATAACACTGGGTCCCGACATTGTGGAAGAGTTCATTTCAAAGACATGTTCAATGACAAAGACTTGCCTTTCTCTTAATGGAAAAGTAAAGCAGCTGAGTGAGTTAGTGCCAACACTATATTCTAAAACTGAGGCCTGACTTCCGTTAGCCACATGTACCCAGTTAGAGAACACATGAACTCAGTTTCAGAATTTACTCTGCTGAGTCTGTGAATTGTGTTTGTTTGTGGTGACCTTTAAAGGGGCTATTTATGAGTTTTCTCTGCTACTGAATGTGGTTTCTTGCAGGGGGGGTGGGGTGGTGGTGGTGACTGTCGCTTGACAAGAGCTTTAGCCATCAACGTCTTTATAATACAAGAGGTTATAATAGCAGCCCTCTGAGCAGCACTTCACAGGATCTTTTAATTTGTTTGTTATTCATTTGGATTCGCTTTGTGTCCAACTGGTGAATGTGAGTCTGTTTAGCTTTGCTTTGGACGCCACAAACCCGAGAAAAAGATCTGGCTTTTTTTGCTGCTAGACTTGTCTGTCTGCTGTTTGATGCTGGGCTCATACAGAATGAAAACTGCTGCCTGCTGCTACTGGAAACATTGAGGACACTGAACCATACAGTAAATGGGATGTAAAATCAAAACGATGAGCTAAAAGAAGCTAGAAAGCCCAATAGAGTTGTTAAAAACTTATCACTACTAGAAACTCCTTTTATAATACTTTATTTCAACTATTAAGAATATTTATTAGAGGAGCTTGGAGGAAATGGTGGTGGACATGAGGAGGACTGGAGCCCCGTGATCTGTTTCTATGTTTCTATCTGTGGGGTCAGTGTGGACATTGACACTGACGCCCTCTACAGGAAGAGGCCAGAGCAGTCTCTTTTTTCTGAGACAGCTGAGGTCCTTCAACGTCTGCCGGACGATGCAGAGGATGTATTATGAATCTGTAGTGGCCAGCGCCACCCTCTATGCCATTGTGTGCAGCAGACTGAGGGTGAAGGACGCCAACAGACTTGATAAACTCGTCCGCAAGGCCTCGCAGCCACATTGTGGACGGGGAGCTAGAATCTCTGACAGCAGTGTCAGAGAGGAGAATGTTGTCCAAGATAAGGACGACACTGGAAAACTCTTCACACCCTCTCCACGACGTGCACGACGTGCACGACGTGCACGACGTGCTGACCAGCAGTAGCAAGTTCAGCCAGAGACTCATTCCCCCACGTTGCACCACAGGAACTCACTCCTGCACGTGGCCATCAATCTGTTCAACTCTTCCCTCTGAGAATCGATCAGTCAATTGGACAGTTTTTTCCACCCATGTGCAATTACCATTTTGGTGCAATAATCTGATTACAATTCTGTACATGATTCAATCAATCAATAATACAAATTAACTGTAACTGTAAATGGCATGTAAATATTAACTATACTGTTTATTACTGACAGGGTATATTTCTATTTTTTATATTTTGAATATGGGTATTTTTATTTTTATTATTATTTTTAATATATTTTGTATATGTGGAATGGGGCACTACAACATAATTTCCTGCAGGGGATTAATAAAGTTTTCTGATTCTGATTAAAAGCCATCAGTTGAACACTGAGAACTGATTACACACAGTTTTAACTCCCTGAACAGGCTGAAATTTAAACTGCCAGCTGTTGCAGCGACATTGGGCAAAGATACAGTTTGACGGGTCAGCCTGTGACAGTTCATGCAGCAACATAAAGGTCATTTTGTTGCTAATTAAAACATTTAACAGGACAGCTTCTTTTTTCTAGGAGATTTTCTTCAGGGCTTAACTATAAAGCTGCATTATAGAATTTCACATTTTCCCTGAAATACGAGGTGGAAGAGTAATTTGTTCTCTTTTTTTAACTTGCACAAATCTATTCTCAGTAATCTGAATCATTCCTCAGTCTCCCCATGGCTTAGGTGGAGTTTATATACTGTGTGATGAGGAACTTGGCAGGCAGCTCAGTTACGTATGCACACTGCTTAAAACCCAGGATATGATCACACTGAGCCCAACTGAGCAGGGTTGTGATCACACTTGGTTTCAAAAACTTCACACACACTTTAATATTTTGATCAAACATATGAAATTCAACAGTTTGTGAAAATTGTCTAGTGCCAAGTATAGATGAGCCTGTCAGGAGTAATTACAGACCTTTGTTGAAGGTTATTTAATGGGTGTTAAGTAGAGTTGGTATGAATGAAGCTCTTACAAGGAGCGTAGAACATGACCAGAGCATGTTTTTTCTTCTTCAGGGCCTCTCGGAAATCCTCTGATCCAAGATGGCTGACGCTGGAGGGCTTGTCTTCCCAAGACTGCTCAGGTGGAGGAGGTGCCTGGGGACTAGAGACATGAAACAGAGCAAAGTAATATTTATTATGTGTACAAAAAGGAGTGAAAAACACTGCTTTACATTTATTGTGTACAAAGATACTGAGTAGGCATCTACAGTATGCTTGTTTCCAAAAAAGAAAAATGGTCACATGTGAATACTAGTGATATAATACTACTCAATGAATGAAGCTTTACATCAGCCATATATAAAATAGTGTTGACCTCTGGTTGCAGACTTTGTCTTTATGAAGCCTGTAATTGCCACAGCTGGACTGATGTCATTGCAAATTCATTACTTTTCACATGGACCTTTTCCAAAGATGAATCTATTACACTGCGAGGATGTTATGTAAAAAATGTTGCAGCTAATCACGGACAAAGAAGAGTCCAGCTCTAATGTTTAAGCTCAGGACTAAATTAATACAATGCATATGAGTTTGAATCTGTGTCTAAATGTGTCAACCCTGCATGGGCAGTGTTTGTTGGAAATTGTGTGACTCACTTGTGCATGAACTCGATGATCTTGTCTTTGTTTCGGAGCTGCGGCAGCGTGTACTTCTCCTCACCTTTCTCAAAATACTTAACAGTTGGGAAGCCAGAGATCTTGAAGCGATCCCCCACAGCTTTGTGCACTGTGGCATCCACTGCTGCCAACACGCCCGGACTCTGTGAAGTGATAACAACAGCAACGCTTAAATCATGTGGGACTTTGGTAAAATAATAACTATAGAGAGATCTGTCCAATTAGACCAATAAAGGTTCATTAGATTTACCCTTTACATGACACCAATTAACACCACCTACTTTAGAAACAGTCCATGTTCAACCTTTGCAAATGAGCACACTGGGCTTTTTGTGTATTTAAAAATGCTGCATTAATAAACACTAGCAGGGAACCAAAGAGGAGAAAAATAAATGATATTCTGGGCCTTAAGGGCAAAGGGTGAGAGAGGCTCCAGTCAATCCATATTAGATAATGGTCAGGCTTCTCCTGTTGACCTCCAGTACTGGGCAGAGAGCCACAAGAAGAAGGTCCAAGCGTCGGGCCGGGGGGACTCTCATGGATGAGATAATTGCTACAGTCACTAGGCTGGAGTTTTATTGGCCCTGCCCCTGGCTGGGGAGTGTTAGATTACCACAGAGGACATAATGGTGGAGAGGAGAGGTGAGGAACACACCCGACTAATCAGAAACACATCGAGAACTGGGCCGTCGGACAGACTGACCAGCGTGTCAGTTGTGTCGGCCAACAGCTTTCAAGCCAAGGGGATTATTATGATCTGTTAATGAGGCGCTGCTACACCGTGCAGTCCTGCATGTTCATCAGAGTGTGAAATATGAAACGTGAACAAAACACAGACGTGTAGACGTGCATGCTGTGCATGCTGTGCACACAAAAACACAAGCAAAGGTCATGAAACTTACATCTGCGCCCTTGTTAAGTATTTCAGCAGCTTCATCATACTCTGGCTTCATCTTCTTGCAGTGGCCACACCCTAAAAGATTCAGATTACACATTAGAGTCGGACCTGACGGATTTCTGAGGCTGATATCAGTGTTGCTATTCGAGAGTCAAAAAAACTGAAAACAATGTATCTGCCAATTTGTTTTTTTTTTACCTCTTATTAAAAACATTTGATAATAATCTCTTGAAACTTGTTATTTATCACTTTAAATGGCAAATTTAATTAATTATACATAAAAACTAAAATCAAAAAATAAAACAAAATGTCAAGAAAAATACATCCTACAGTATAAAACATTTATGTCCTGCAATCTTCATTCACACACGGGCCAATACGAGCCAATAATAACAGCCTACTATCAAAAACAGTCAAATTAATGAGAGTAAATAAGACAGGAATCTCCTTTCAACCCAAGGCTGAGAGCTGTCCTGGAATCTTGCAATCTTTGCACAACATTACATCCACAGAGCCGTCACACTGAATCTATGCGTCAACAGCTGTAATTCTCTGGTGTCTTGCTGTTTCCCCCTGGTTTGGCTGAGGGTTTACTGCTGCCACACTGAGGGTGAAACTGTAAACCAGATGACCACAGTCTCCCATGCTTACCAGCAGAGTTAATGCATGTCTGATTGTTTACTACGTTTCACTCTCAGGCATGGGTGTGCGTGTGTGTGTGTGTGTGTGTGTGTGTGTGTTTGCGTCTGAGTAAACAGTTAGAGACAAACTGAATGAGACTAAGAGCTGGGTGGGAGTAAGTGATGAATACGGGAGTGAAAGAAAGAGAGCAAGACGAGAACGAAGCGAGAGGGAGAGAGGGGAAGCAAACTGGTGGAGGTGTGAGTGGAGCTGGGCCATATGGTTGAATATTGTGGTGTGCTATATCTTATCATTCATGGTAAACACAAATATAATTTCTGATGTCTCACAGCAAGTTGTCGAGGAGTTGTTTCCAATAAAAATGTAGTGGTGTGAAAATGGTTTGGATTTAAAAATAGATTAATCAGATTTACAAGAAGCCACAACAATATGTAAATGATGTTAGGAGACTGTTACAGCGAGAAGGTGGCTTCATGTGCAAAACTTATTCCACCATCTCAAGTAGAGCCACCGGCTGAGCACAAAGAGAGCAGGACATCAAATCAAATCAAAGTGCAACAGCTGATGTGAGGTCTAAACAACCGAAGACACAATCTACGTTGGCACGACAGAGCATAACCAAAATATTTGGAACTTGTTCTCTTTGATAGAAAAAAATAGAAGGTGGAGAGAAATTCCAGAAGTTGTCACGGTGTGTTTGATTACAGACATGATGGTGATCCAAACAGCTAAAAACGAAGGCTTCAAAGACAGCACTCCCAGACATGAACGAAGAATACTGTGATAGCACGGCAGATCAACTATACCCTGACCACAGACAGATTTATTGTTAATAATATTATTATTATTGCAAAAAATGCTCTGAAGAATCGTAAACCAATTCTATGGTGATATTGTTAATTCAAATGAATATTTTTCCTGTTTCAATATATATCATAATATAACTCATCATTATGAACAGCATCAATCTCTTCAACTTCAAACTTTTTTTTGCTTCAGTCTGATTCCACTGACAGTCACTTTATGATGATATGAATTATCTCCCAGCTCTAGACTTGAGAGCAAAATTTTAAAGAGAGTGAATTCCATTATGTCTCCAAACGTCGCCATGAGCCAGACACTGTACCTCTCTGCTCTTTAATTAAGACAGAGGGACAGCATTAGTGTTGTTTTTGCTCTGTATAACTCTGTATTATCTGGAGGTAGTGGTGTCTGTGCATGTGTGTGTGTTTCTGTGTGAACGTGTTTGCAACAAATCTGTTTGAGCTCCAAACATCGTGAATAAACTCCGTTTGGTGTGAAGGTGTGTTTAATATTGCATGAGCAAACATTTTATTTTTGGATCTAAAATGACTTTCGAACACATAAAACAATATTCGTCGAGTACAAGATGTTTTGTCTTAAGATGTAATGAATATGCTATTTGATCAGGGATGAGCAGTGTGTGTGTGTGTGTGTGTGTGTGTGTGTGTGTGTGTGTGTGTGTGTGTGTGCATGTGCATGTGTTCATAGCGCTGCTGTGCACAGATGCATGAAACAAACTTGGTGCATTTCCAAACCTGGTAAATTGCCCTTGTCATAACAGTTCAAGAATTCCTTTCTTCAATATATAATGCAGTGCTGGCGCAGGCTATAAATCAAGTGTGATATGCCTTTTGGAAAAAAAAAAAAGAAAAAGGAGCTGCTTCTCTTTCATCTAAATCAATGTAGTGTGTGATCATGCAGATTGTGCTGAGGCTGAGCAGAGAAACAGTGACTAAAAGGACTTTGTCTGACCCTTCAAAGTGATGAGTAAGAAGGAAAACCAAATGTCTGTGCTGTGCTCTGCATCAGCCCTGCTCCACATTCATAGTCATAAACTGTGTGTGTGTGTGTGTGTGTGTGTGTCTGAGGGGGGTGGGGTGGGGTTCAGAAACACACAGAAATATTGCTGATTCAGACTGAGAAGAGATCAGAATGAACAAACAGGACACACATCACTGTAGCTCTAATAAAAACTGATGCATGCTAGAAAGTTAAAAGCCTGGTGACTTCCCTCTGCTTTACAGATGTTAGGGTTAGTGTGTTGTAAGGTCATCTCCTGTTGGTCCACTGCAGCTGTAAGCTGAGCCTGTGGCTACTTGCTAAGTGGCCGGTCAGGAGAGATGTTAAAATCAGACCCACTAACTTCCTGATGCACCGATTGCTGCCCAAACAAACATTTAGGGATCAAAGGTGGCCATTTACTGCCACATCTGCTGGACCAACATCCTGCATTCATTATGCTGCTGTGCTTTCGTCCAACAACGCTGGCAGAGAGGAACTTTTGTTTTGGTCTGGGACGTAAACAGGTTCACTCTGGGAAACGGCGTCCTGTCCTGCTGCCGGTTTTGCCTTCGTGTGGAGCTGCACGCAAACAACCCCCAGTGAGTGCTGTTCAGAGGACGGTGAGAATGGCCGTGCTGAGAGGTGGACAGAAATACAAGCTGATGGTGGTGGTTGGGAGACCATTAATCTCACTATGACAGCAGGGCCATTAAGAAACTGCACTGAAGCAGCAACACAGGGCATCCGTGTGTGTGTGTGTGTGTGTGTGTGTGTGTGTGTGTGTGTGTGTGTGTGTGTGTGTGTGTATATATGTGAAAAATAGAGGGAGGGATATGCAGAGTAACTGCAATAAATATTTGTGACATATTGTGATATATGTATTTGATATGTGTCACAGGTGTACAGATATTTATATTTGTGAGTGCAAACTGAAAAGATTTGATGCAGCTTGTTTCAGCTGACTGCCCTTGACTTGAGTGTGTGGGTGACTGGCTGCTGTCCGCAGGGTGAGTCGACTGCATGACAAGTGAAGCTGTGACACTGTGTAGGAGCAGGGAGGACTCCATGCACTGTTCAAACTCAAACATTTCTCTGTACATTCAGGATGATGGGGGGGAAAAAACTTTTTATCCAGAGTTATTCCGGCATGTTTTCTGTCCTAGATAACTAATAACTACACCAACTAACAACAATAAAATCATCTCTTAAAGTTTGCTGGATAGAGTGCGGCGTCTGCTAAAGCTTGACTAAATGATTATATAAAAGTGAGAATGTGAGAACTCTAGAGCATTTTTAAGCAAGGATGAATAGTTAAATATAAAACTCCTGTATGGATATCAAAAAAGGTTCCATACATACAATAATATGCTCTTTTAATACAAGCTGTTGCTGTTTTTGAGGAATTTCACTTCCAAGTTTGTTTTTTCTATTATTGTATATTACTAAAATAGCAAAGAATCTAATGTTTTTGTTCTTTTATCATTCTGATAATGCTAATTATCTACACTTAATGCATTTCATTTACTGCAACCGCTACATAGCTGTGTACTACGGTAAAACATTAGCACACACACCTGACCTCACTAAATGATTTGAAGAGGGTGATTTTTGTTTGCTATCATACCTGTGATTAATTGGCCAAGTGACATAAGACATTTTGGACTATGTTTTACTGAGGGTTAGATGAGTTAATATCAGTTTCATCTCTGTGACTTCAACAGAGAGACAGCTCTGTGATGTGTTTAGTCTAGCTAATCGCAAAAACCGGAGGAAATATTAAACCTGGCTCCATCTATGGTCGATTCCAACAACTCCAAAGCTGCCTGATGCACATGTTTGTTTTTAACATGTATAAAAAAAGAAGAAAATGATAAATGCAGTTTAGGCACTGTAGCTACTTATTGACCAAAAGCTGATCCAAGAAGTCGCATGCAACATTTCACTCTATCCTGGTTGGGGACGTCTTGTGTAATGGTTGTTTTTAAATTCCAAACAGACTGATCTGATAAATGAAATGATGTCATTTGGCTCTTCCTGCTCAGTGGATCATATTTACAGAAATTCAAAGTCATTGCATTTTTTTGTCCTGCCAATTGGCAGAAGTTAGTTTAAATAATCCATCCAATAGTGCAAAAATATTTTTGAGTTTTCGGTCGTGAGTAATGAGAAGTGGATGTAGCGGGTCCCACTGCAGTGTGTGTGAGTGTTAAAGATGTGTTTTAATCACTTCAACTGCTGGAGAGTGTGTTTGCCCTCTGGGTGGAGCACAGTGCTCCCAGCAACCTGGAGGTATGAAGGCACTTCAGCAAAGTATGTGATGAAATTTTGAAAACAATGACTCATCATTATGGCGAAAGCTCGAGGAAAGGGCGCTATTTTTATTTATTCATTTATTTTTATAGTGTGGAGACTGAGATGAGCACGGAGAGAGAGGGAGCAGTTGGACAGGTAGAGAGAGGAGAGAGGATGAGGAGGTGATATGGTCAGAAGTGAAGAGGTAGCTTAAAGAAGAAAGAAGAAAAAAAAAGAAAAGAGAAAGGTCCAGAAATTGGTTGCAATAGAATTCAGACTGCGTCGCATAGCTGTTGTGCTCAGAATGTGTTTCTAAATGTGGTAAATCTATTTGCATGATTTCACAGTTATGAATCGGTCGTATTTATCAATATGTAAAATCTTCTTGGATAGCTCCGTCACATGCAGGAGGGCTGGACCTAAGCAAAGCTATCAGGAAGTGGAAAAAAAAAAAAAAACAATCTAGCCCACTGACAAAATCTAGCATATATAACAGCAGCAGTATGGGGCGTGAATAAAATGACAAGCAGATGTATGCGAACCGTATGGCAACAATGATGTATTCTTAGTGAGGATGAGCTCAGGAGCGAGCGAGTGACACAGAAAGCTAAAGTTGCTGCAGCCAGCTTGTCTTCTGGGTTTGTTTTTCCATCTCCAGTCCTTCTTTGGTTTCTCTCTCCAGCTGACCGTTAATAGTGTGCATGACAGAGAAACAGTGATGTTATTTGTGTGACTAAATAACAGTTCTACCCGAGAGACGTGCAAGTGAATGTTCTACGCAGCAGGAAGGAATGTGAGGCTCTTCTGACTCGCTGCTGCGCATATTTTACAACTGAAACTATTTTTTCTATCTCTGTATTTCTGATGGTGACCAGAGGGCTGTTAAAAGACAAGGCTGGCACTACTCTATATTATTTACTTGTCTATTCATCCAGTGAAAAGAACAAAAGTAACAATGAATTGATCTTACTAACAAGTATTGTGTGTTTCAGCCTTTTAAAAAATAAAATTATATATTTGTGACACATCTTCAGTGGGAACCAATGAGCTCAGGGCTGAGTTCAACACACAGAGTGAAGCACAGACACAGAATAATGCAGTGATGGTTTCAGTCTTTTTCCTGAGATTTGTTGTCAATGGGACTGCACTACTCTTTTTACGTGCTGAGACTTCAACACTGTATTTGTCGACTGAAGAGTCATCAACAGCAATTCTGATAAGTAATTAATGACTTGAGAAACTCATTAGGTAAACATTTGCTGGCTTCAGTTATTCCAGTTCATTCTCATTATTCAGTTATTATTTACATAATTGCAGATTGAATATCTTTTAAGTTTTGGGCTACTGGGTGGACTTCTCTGCGTAGTTTTGATGTTCATTTTTCATTATTTTATGACGCTGTAAGGATCAAACAATTGACTGAGTTGAAAATCTGGATCTTTTGGAACTTGCGTTCTTACTCACATGGGGCATAGAACATGATCAAGGCTGCGGGATGTTCCTCCAGGAAGCTGTCAAAGGACTCATCGGTCAGGTGGAAGACTGGGGAATCTGTCTCTGCCCACGGCACCTCAGGGGTCTTCGGCTGGGGGGGCTGAGGGCTGAAACAGGAAGTGGAGACAGAGAAAGCAACAGAGGTGAGGGACATTTAAAAAAAAAAGAAAACAAAATTCCAGCTGGTGTGCAATTTGTGCAGAGCAAAAATCAGACGCAGCTGTAACTCACACTCCACCCAACATGTCATTCACACACACTCACACACACACACATCTGGACCGAAGCAGCCACGCCTTGATGACAGAGAACAGTGATGCAACGCCAAGACACAGATATAAACAAGTACACACTCCATGAACTTGTGTACATATACACATGTCATTTAAAACGAGATACACACACCCTCCTTCTGCAAACCTTTTTTTCATCTTCACACACTCTGGCCTGAGCCAACATGCTGAAGAGGAACATGCATGAGACTGGAGATCGTTTAAAAACACCAGAAATATGCAACTGGTGAGCAAAGAATGCTGCACCTCCTCCAAATATTCATCTTTTATCCAGAATGTCATCTGTCTAATATTTACTGTATCGCTCTCTATATCTATCTATATCTGTATCTACATAAAAAGCTCAGGATGAGGGTTTATCAGGGACTGAAGCCACAGATCAGATTATCAGATGACATCTTTGGTTGCTCTTCTGCAGCATGAGGTGCAGTTTCTCCTCCTGCCACTATGCAACCACACCACTCCTGCTCAACTCCATTACTGGCGCAACACTGCTGCAGAGGGCTGATATGATCATCATAGATCCTGACCCTTCCCTGTACTTATTGCCATCAAACTAGATTTGGTTATAATGTGCAACACAGAAAAGCAAAGGAGCAAAGTATTTCAATAGTGTTGTTTGAGAGCAGCTGTCAGATCCTGACCTCTATTGTTCCTGTTTGCATAGAAAAAAAAGAATGATTCAGGTCGGTGAAAAAGGGTGAGCCATGTGAAGCCGAGTGGGGAATCAAAAAACTGAGACAGCTGAATCTGAACATAAGAGAAACTTCATCAAAACTTGGGAGGCAAAGTAGGGCTGATGAAAGAGATGGAGATAAAAAATCGGAGACAGAGAGTGCTACAAAAAGAGCACCATGGACACGACGTCTCTAATTACGAACGCAGAAAATCCGACTATTCCGGAAAAACCTTTCAACACCGTTTACTTCAAAAAACCCTTTTCAGCTTTCTTCCCCATCTGTAGCATCTCCAGATGAAAAAAGCCTCTGAGATGACAAACTGCAGATGTGATGAGGCTTGCGGGAGGCCAGTCTTCTATCTTTTTTTTTTACCATAGGGAACATATTTATGTGCATATCAACAATATAAATTCAACAGTCTAGGGTCAGTCTGTTCATGTAAAATTATTTTTTGTTTTGTGCCAGAAAGAGGAGGAGGAACAGCTCAAATACAAGAGAAATGAATGTTTGTGAAATCCAATTTCACCACTGTTTATCACCTTTTTTAAAAAAATAAAACTGAAATCTGAGGTGTAATTATGCTTAGCATTATCACTCAATTTTAAACATGTAATCATTCTGTCAATTTGATTGCCTAATTGCCAGCCATGCAACCACTTTTAAATTATACTGCTGGACCCTGAATGAGCAGAGTACTAACAGCTTAGGACTGGGGAGGGAGTTGTTATGCCTCTGGGCTAAAGAGAGTGCTGGAATACATCCTCTGCCTGTCTCGCTCCGCTTCCTGCGATAGCTGTGAAAGCCCTGCTCTGTGCCCTCTGGCTGCAACCCTGTGGACAGTCATGGCTTTCCTGCCAGGCCCTTAACACGAGTGGAAAAGGGGGGTGGAGGAAAATGGGAAAGAGGATGGCCAAGCCGAGGAGGGAGCCGGGGAGTTGCGGGCAGAGGGAGTGAGCCAAGGTGAGAAAGAAAAATGAGACAAGAACTGAGGAGGTGCAGATTGATGACACCGAGCCAAGGTGAGTCAGGGTGAGGAGAGGCAAGAGAAGGTGTGATGAAGACTACAGCAGAAGGAAAAGGTGATGCCAGACTTTTAAGGTGAGATGTACAGGAAGTTTACTTATTGTCTCAGACAGAAGGCAGAATGTTGGTTTGTTTCATCAGCTAAAATATAAACAGCTTTGGACACAAAGATCATGAATTAATCACTTGTGAAATGAATGTTAAGAGGGTGAAAGTGACTAGGACAACACTCACTTTTTCATCCAGTCAGCGATATCCTTGGCTGCAGCTCCGTAGTTTTCATAGTGGTGAAGGAACTTCCCCTTCCTGAAAGACAACAGAGCAAGAACAACATGATCTATAAACCATCCGTCAGCAGTGGGCACAATTATGGCTGCCAATATTGATAACTGATTATATTTGTACATTTTTATTTAAAGGATGACGCCACTGAAAATCCTCCTGATGAGTTAGGTTAGTCATGAACTCACTATCTGCAGTATTGAAATGTGGATCTGATAAGTTTGTCACTTGCTCTTTTGTGGACAGCAGCAGATACAGAGAGCGTACACATTTCCCAAACACACTTCTAAACTGAGCCATGTAATGTGTGTTCAGTGTGTTTCAGCTCTTCCAGCTGAGATCTGGAACTCTGAAGAGGCAAGACTGCAGCATGAAAGCAACACAAGCAGCATATAGAATGATTTATTGCTAAAGAACATTTGTTTCGAGCCTTGTCAACATAAGGACCAACAGCAGAGGAGTGAATAATGCTGCGAGAGTGGTTTGTGCTTTCTGTGGATGATTTTTCACCATGAAACCGAGTCACAGTTGGAATCCAGTGTTGTTCACTGTTGTTAATCAAAGCTGTCCTCCTCAAGAACTTACAAGCTGACAGAGGGTGAATAAATACAATTTTATTCTAAAAAAGATCAATTTCAGTACTCCTTAAAAAACAGTGTCTATTGTTATATTAATAAAAAGTGTAAGGATTTAGAATCAGAACAGATGTGATCAAAACATAAAATCTTTCAGTGCTTTACACTTTTTGTTACTTGATGTAGTGAAGTTTGATTTCTCATCACATCCTGCAGGACTGACACTGAAGAAACCCAGTAATCCAGGTCATGTGTGATGGACAAAAAGACAGGATCCTAAAAACAATGACAGCAAACATAATATAACCCAGTTTCTAAGACAAAGAGCTGGGTCAGACCTGTGAGAAATAGAACAGCTCTAAACCACAGAGAAATGTTTTAAAAAGACTGACAGAAGTTCAGCAGTGATTGATACTCCGTCCTCTGTCTTGCGTTTGTATGTCTAGCTTAAACATACTCTACATATAAGAAATGCCAGTAAGCCGTCGTAATGCATTTGAAATGAGCTGGAAGCATCCTGGCAGCTTTACAGGCTGAAAAAAAAAATTTAAGCAGATTATTCTTCATAGGAATGACTTTATCTTCTCTATTCGCTGTGACTAAATGAAGGCTGGAAAGCGGATGTGGTGGCTCAGCCCACTGCTGAAGAATCAGTGTCAGTAGTAACTGGCTCTGGGCAGTGTGGATCTGCAAATACAAAGGGTGAGGACGACCACAGTCACAGCTCCCGAGATACAGGACGGACACTGTTAAAGGTGATACACGATTACACACACTGGATTTTGGAGCTTAAAACTTGCATTTTAAGTGAACTGACTACTGTGGCGGAGATGGCTGCTTGGAATTCAATCAGTGAGATTTATGACCAACTCTATATTCGCTTGCTTTATCTCTGCTGCTGTAAAGTACACCCACACCTTGTAAAAATCAAGCTGGGGAAATGTGAAATAAATGTCATTTGCCCGATGCTTTCGAGTGTTTTCCTTTACTCAAGGACACCGCAAAGACATAGAAGCTGAAACAGTTTCACTTTTATTGTTTATTTAACTGATAGAAAGCCAAGTTGTGCTGCTGTGTTGAGTAGTAAGGTTTCTTAATCTGTAAGACAGGAAAGGTAAAGGACCTTGAACACTTGGTCTTAAAGCGGGTGCAACGGCAAGATAACTCCAGTGGTGTTGATGCTGATTTACCCTGCAGTGATTAGCTGCTGTTTATCAGTGAGAGGCTCATTACTGCAGCCAATGGGCTCGGATGGTCGTTAGCTAGCCCTGCGCTGACACTAATGTGCTCCTGGCTAACAGGCTGGCTCCGGCTCAGCTACACATGAGTGCAGGGGCACGCGCGTGTAAACCACGTTCACACAATACACACACACGCTCACGTACACAAGAAAGAAGTGCACCCACACTGGCGAACCACAGAGGCACTTAATCAGTCCCGGTCTAATTAAAAGGCCAGACTGGAATGAGAGAGTGTTTAATGTGAAAATGGGGTTGATAAAGCTGCTGCAGGAGGAATAAGAAGCGGCCAACAGAGCGGGAGCTACACAGCACCAGCACCGTTAACTACACTGTACATATAAGGACAGTAAGGGGGTGCTCTGGTTGTTGCATTTACAGACACTGTCAGTCACACACTTGTAGCCACATGCACACTAGGGGCTACAAGCTCCTACTGTGTGTGTGTGTGTGTGTGTGTGTGTGTGAGAGTCTTTATGCATATTTAGACACTAAACTTAAATGATCAGCTTTATCAACAGCATAAAATTCCTCCAAACTCTAAAAGAACAAAAAAAAAAAACAAAACAATCAGAGGCCAAGTGCTAAATCACTGTCACCTGCGGCCTGAAGGGTGTTCTTGAAGATGAAAAAAAACTTTGATACAATAAATGAAAAACCTTTACTCAGTCTGACACATTAATAATTAAAACCGCTGACTCATTATGAGTCTTCAGGCAGACAACAGCTCTATGTGAAAAAAAAAAATGCAACCTCTCCATTCATTTCAGTGGGGCAGCTGCACCGGCACAGTACACTTCCTGAAGCAGAGGACTCAGGTTGTTCAGCTAAAAATTTAACTTTGCTCAACTTTTGCCACAATGCTGCACCGCAAAACTCCAAAGCCGTAAGTTTACCTTCACAAAAGGCCGGAACAAGGGACTGTTTTGACATTTTTGTTTGAAAAATGACTTGAATGATGAATCAATCATGATAATAGTTGCTGATTAATATTTTGTCAATGAACCCAATCAATACTTTGACATATTGTTTTTAGCTCTTCACTTCTTCACTTCATCACCAACCACTCAGCACCACCTGTGTGTCTGTCTCACTCCTCTGACGATGGCACCCAGCTGCACCCAGCATCCTTGACCCCCCCCCCCCCCCGAGTTTACTTTGTTTCAAAGGGAACACCAGAAGATCCTAAAGCTTGTCAGAAACTTTCTACTTTCCACCTGCTTCCATCAAGTCTGCTGGTGTTTAAGAGGCCCGGACTGCACTTTCTGTTTGAAGTGGCCCTACTCTCATGTTCTGAGCCTTAGAAGTGAGGAATGAGCCTAAAGTGAGACGGATGAGAGGACTCGACTCACTCAAAGTAGCAGAAGGTCGGGTAGCCTTTGACGTTGTACTCCTGCTTGAGGCCGTCAAACTCAGCCGGGTGCACATTCATTCCTGCCAGTACCTTAAGACAACAAAATAAAGGGGAAAAGAGGCATGAGTTGTCGGGAAGGTAAAGGAAAGTGAAGGCTGAGAGACAACAAAGAGGAAGGACATCAGAACGGGTTAGTCATCATCAAAGTGCTCCAGAGTAAAAAGATGGATTACTCAAAGCATGAGAAGAGACTGCACCGTGAAACATAGATATAATGAAGGCAGATGAACAGACTGTATTCAACACTCACTTTTTGTGATCAACTTGTTAATGACATTTTAATTTAACAGACAGAACATGAGATATTCTTTTGTTTGAAATAAGTCAAACAACTGCAACTTCCCAGGTTCCCTCTGAGGAAATACTACAAGACCCTGTTCATAACTTAAACAAATAGAAGCATGACCATGAGTCATGACAAGCTCTCTGTGCCTTCTCCTCCTGTTTTAAGTCGACAGAGCACTTCAATAATATCAGATTCAAAATGTGCTTCACTGGCATGAACATTTTATTAAAGTTTGAATATTATTTTAAGTAGTATGTGTCAAAATTGATATTTAAAGATAATAGTGAATAAACCCAAAAAACACAAATGATACAATCAAAGCAAAGTAAACCAAGAAAATCATCTTTACACCTTCTTGTGTCCGTGTCACAAGTTCACAGCCTGGCTTAGTGAGCACCAACTCAGTATTCAAACCTTTCACTTCTCAGCAGCCCTATTAATCTGCTGCAATAACAGGCACACTCCAAAAAAAACCTATAAAAAAAACACATAAATCCCTCTATTTCATCACTCATAAGCACCGTCTAATAATCAAACACACATGCAGTTAATTATCTTCTCATTCATTTCCAGCTTCATGTGAGGCTAACGTGACGACGTGCTGCTCTGTATCACCATTTCCTCAGGCCGCTGCCGCTCTCTGCTCTCACTGTACAGGAGGTTCACTCTCAGACCTCTCCCGGTGCTTCAGAGGAAGTGTTTATGAACACAAAAGATTCGTTTCCCTCGATGATCGCATCGGCCCCGCGGTTGATTTTTGTGCGTGCGTGCCTCTCTACAGTGCTGTTAAAAACCATTTCAACAGCTGGGAACAGAGCAACCCCCCTCACCATCCACCCTCTCACCAAGTTTGGTTTGTAATACTGTCTGTCTGCAAACTAACAGCATGGGTCTTTGGGGAACCCATGAGACCAGGGAGGGGAAGAGAATGGGATGAAAACAGGAAAAGTTGGGGAGTAAACACAAAGACTGGGCAGACTAAACTGACATTTAATCTATAGAGAGGTTGTAAACTTCAGCTGGAAGGACATTTAATTGTGGCTGTAGGTGCCCGGTGGTGAAAACCAAGTAAAAAACACATTTAATATAGTCACTGATTATAGATCTGTACAATACTATAAAGCACTCTAATCATTAAAACTGTGAGACAGATCTTTCTGGGCAAGGTTGGTGCTATTTTGACTGACCTTCTGTAATTGCTCTAGTGTGTTGAGGACAACCAAAAACCAGATAAAGTATAAATCAAGTCCAGCAGAATGTGGATCAGGGCTTCAGAGGTGCCTTTAAAGGCCATCTGAGTTATGATGCTGCTGAATCAAAACCTATGGCGTAAAAGTTGCTGAGGTATTCTACTTCTGAGAAGTTCTGTAGAAAATACAACCAGGGATAGCTTTCATTTAGGTCAGGCTGACAGACTGTACACTTGCAGATTGCCAAGGTAACCATCCAGGCATTCACACTGCTGACACATCTCATCTAATCTGCAAACATCAGAGAAGGGCGGCAGCAGATCAGAGGCGGTTCACGCAGTAGGACAGTTGACCAAGTGTGCAGGGAAAAGACTCATCAGCACACTTACATATTTTCCTTTTGTCTCCGTGGCCGCTTGCTGAAAGACAGGCTGCATTCTCTTGCATACGCCGCACCCTGCAACCGAAAACACAAAACAGACCACCGCAAGTTATTACAGAGGACTCAATAGTAACCAACACTCTGACAGCATCGATATGACAGTTAAAAGATTTCCCATCATCTGCCAGGGGAATTGGTTTTTCTGCCAATAGCAGCTTGCAGTGTGCTATCTGCTGTGAAGGATATGATGCACTGAAAACCTCTGACCATAATAACCGAGCACAACACATGGAGAAGCTGGTGTAAAGTAATGTATTTACTATTGAGCGACAATAGTACACAAGACAATCAACTCCTCCACAGATGAAAACATGACTTTGTTGAAGTTGTGTTGTTGAAACAATCAGTGGGTTGGGCTTTTAGCCAATCAACGAATTTAAGTCTTTTATTAATCAGTCAATTGTTTAAGTCATGTAATGCAAAAAAAAATGTCAAGCACTCAACAACAAGCTCTGGGAACAGGTGACAGCAGCAGCGATTTTAACTATTTACTAACAAAATTAACAGTTAATTGAAAAAAATATTGAGAGATTGATCAGAATAAAAACATTCATTAGCAGTAGTCCTATTCCTGATCATAAAAATGATATTAGTATATTAGAATATATTCAAAGATCAGAAAGTGATTTGCCAGGTATGATGAATGTTGAAAAACTCATCCCAGTATTGACTAAGACAGTGCAATATTGCCAAGTATAGCCCAGTTTATTGATCTAGTCCACATACTTTCTTCAAATGAGGCAGCTCATGTGGTTAAGTTAATTGCATATTTTCTGGACGATAATATCTGCTGTCAGTTTCTCCTGCTGCACTGTCTACCCATCACAACATGTTGAAGCAGCATGTTTGAGCCACTGAACACAGTGATAGTGAAAAGACTCACAGGGAGCGTAGAACATCATGAGGATCGGCCTCTCCTCTTTCTTCAGCAGCTTCCTGAAGTCCTTAAAAAGAGTGAGTGAGAGAAAGAGAGAGAGTGCGGGTAAGAAGATGATTACGAGGATTTATTATTTATAAACAAAATGTATTTTCAGTTCATGAAATTGATGATAAATGTGACCAAGAAACGTCACTTATATTGACTAAAGCTCAGTGACAACGACGACTACAACAGGTTGATTCCTCTGATGACTTGCTTCAGGGTATTGTCTCTCTGATTAGCATTCAGAGCTTTAAAGTAACTAAGCACACCTCCATCTTTGCTTCAGTAGTTGCTTCTCAGCAGTTTATTACACTGTGTGTAAGCCACGGAGTCATCACATCAGCAAAGAAAGAAAGAAAAAAAAAAAGAGGACTTTCTTCTTAGGACAGCAGGTAGATAAGCCCTCATACCAGTTTCTCTTCCTCATCATCACCTTCATGAGCTCAGCTACTTCCTAAAAAAACCACATTCAGCACAATCTTTTGTTGACATGTTCAACAAGGCTCCCGGCTTGAGTGGATGGCCAGGACAGCTGTTCATTAAATAAAAAGGGCTTTCATAATGCAGTGTATCTGTGGGTGTCTTGGGTTGTCAGGCCGTGGGGTGAATGTGTTGAGGGTTTCATCTGACCTGAATGGACGAGAGCTGTCTCGAAGTGTTTTCTGGGTTGTAAGGACAGGGCTTTGTTAGCAGACTTCATGAACTACGCAGTGCAGCTGTTTCATGATAAAGCCCTCATACACTATGTTGCTTTCATATGCAGGCTTTTGTGTTGCAGAGGTGGACATGCTGCTGTGTCAGCTGCAGAAGCTGATCACACCCTCAATGGGACAGGAGAGGAGAGGCAGGAACCTGCATCACATTAACTGCTTTCTTCACCAGCTTGTAATCACAGTAACATGAACATCAACATTGCTCCGGATGCGGTGGCAGATTCTTTACAATTTATCCAAAAGGTTGCTTAGGTCACTACTTACTTTTTCTGTCTCTACGTGGACGACATCTTTTGCCTCAGGGTTCTCCTCCCACAGTGGGGGTCCCGAAGGGTCTTTCAAGAACGCTACCATAGACTGAATGGAGAAAAAAAAAAAAAAAATAGATAGTAAGTCGGAATGATGAATCTTAAAACAGGGTACCACTTAGATCATGCTACAACTTGTCACTGGCACAAAATTATCCTGAGAACAATAGACTGACAGGTGATGATTTACGTAAGTGATGCAGAAGTTGCTCCTGCAGGCAGCGCCAGATGGAAGCTCACATAGACCAACATGTTTGTGCATCTAAGAAGTGTCGGAGCTATTTCAGTACCTTTAAGTGTCTGGTAATGAGCTTGGTAAAGCTTCCTGTAAATATATTGAACCATATGTGCAGAGGCAACAGCGGGAAATATTTCATTCAGCAGCACCATAACAATGACAGTGTGGGCACAGGCAGAATATTTAATGACCATGATGTTATTGTGGGGATTACTTTGTAATGGTTTAAATGGAGACTTTCACAGTTCCATTATTTCAGAGGCCTTTCCATCTGTCAGGGAAATAAATATCATAATAGAATAATAAAATCATGCACGAAAAGAGCTACAGCTATCAAATTTGCTTATGATGGGTTTTTCTTAAAACTCGGAGTAAAAACCAACAGAGGGAGTCACATTTAGATAATTTATAGATCATTAATTATGGCTCTTTCATTTTTAAATAATAATTCGATTTTTAAGAATTTCAAATTACATGATGTGCTATTTCACATTACAATTTTCATATGTTAGGTGTCTTAGGGACAAAGCACTAGAAAGAACGCTGTGTCACAGAATCAGAGGGAGTGCTGACACCACAGACAGACTTTTGGATCCTACTGTATGTAGCTTTTATCAAGAACTAGAATTACTACATTCAAATGACATGATTATTTATAAAAGATATATACAGTATATTAGGTAATATCATGTATAACTCTAAGACCCGCAATGTATATTTTTTTGGTCACTTGAGAGCTGCGGAAACAAGCCGTGAACACAACACTGATCACATTTTAGGCTTATATGGTTGATATGACAGTTGCTTATTTATACATTCAGAAGTTACAGAGAAAGCATTCATTTGTATATCTGGCTAACTATATGATACAGTGGTGAATATAAGCTCAATAGTCACTCTATTTCAGCTCTGATTTTGATCTCCAAAAACAGAGCAATATCGTGCTGTGTCAGTCTGCCGTGTGGTGCAGAGTTGCTGCCTGTCGTGGCTGAAAGTGATGCAACAAGCAGCGAGAGTGAATCAGAATAGTAAAGGTGAGAGCTGGACAGCTAAACTATGAGCTGAAAATCACTATAAAGCTCTGTGAGGCTCATGATAGAGACAGATTCGAGTGATGTTTCTGTCCAAAGTTCATCGCTACAAGCAACTCCTTTCATATTGTAACATTACTGACAATTATTATAATAAAAATACTGATTATAGCCCCAACTTGACTCGTTTGAAACCTGAACCAGAGACAACATAAAGAACAAGCAACCACAACACTGTGTGTCTTTTCATGTAGAAACAAGATATGATAACGCTTTGTACAAAACCGTGTAAACCACCAATACAGGCCTGGAGATTAATTTTTACAAAATAATCTGAATTTAAATTGCTATATTAGTCAGAGAAATCACATTTATAAATTTCCCCTAAATTATTCATCCACAATCTTAAAAAAAAAGCAAAGTGAAGTTGCTCTTATCTGACTAATTTGATAAATTAAATGAACAACGACACACAGGGCTCCACAGGAAAGTATAATGTGGTTACTGACTTGGAAAAAACAACACTATGAATGTGAAGAGTCGTAAGTAAATACTAGACAGACACAGACTGCACATGTAAAGGGTTCAGGATTGTTGCCAAGCGCTCACCTTGAAGGTAGCAGGTCTGTTGTACTCGGTGTGAAACGTCCCATCTCTGTAAGAAACACCAGGCACAGTGCTCACAACACCAGGAATAAACAGTGAATAACATAACGCTAATATTTTCCAGAAAGCAGTGAAGCGTGGAAACGTGTCTGACAGCCAGCTGAGTTTCTGGTTACTCACTTGTAATGTAGCAGCTCTGCTCCGCCACGTTTGGAGCTTGGGTCAACCTTCACTTTCTTACACAGTTTACGACCCTCTGAATCTCTGAAAGAGAGAGATTAAAAAATGAAAACTCAGACTCTTACAACCACTTTGCCTTATATATACACTCATTAAAAAAAGTTGGAAAGAAAACCAAAAGAAAATCAGCTCAGCAACTGGACAAAATGTAAAAAGGAAATTATTTCCTCCAAATATAAAACCTAAAACTTGAAATGTGTTATCTTTAAATCCAAACACTAGCCCCAAATTTTAACTAAATACAGACATGGTTATCACCAATTTGCTATTGAAACAGGTCGTCATAGAAAAAAAATGGCATTTCTGCCTTTTCCTCAAACAAACTTATTTAAACTCTCCTGGTGAAACTGTTGACGTGACAGAACTAGTAGGAGATTATACCTTTGAATTTGAATATATATCTGCCTAAAGCTTATCATCTGTGTAAGTATCTTTTCTCATAAGGCATAATTTTTCAGTCTTCTTTATATAACACATATTATTTTCTTCCCTCTGTTCAGTAACTGTTGGTTAAATTCATGGTATTATTCATATATTCATTGTTTGTATTACGTACTAAATTATATTGAAGAACATGCTTTGTAAACATATTTTTTGGTCACAATATTGTTGTAATAAAACTTCACTGAAGTGAATTTATAATGGAAGAGAGAAGATGCCGCATGAAGACATAACTGCATTACCATTTCATCAGATCAATCTGACCACGTGTAGTATTATATAAACAGGGCGCCCTGCTTCATTCATTAGCTGTGTGCATACACAAACACATACATCTGCAATGGGATGCAATGTTGATTATAACCCGTACTGCACAGTGTGTGAGCATACAGAGGATCTATGATGGGTAGAGGCTTATTTCTGTAATTGAAAAAAAGGGCTGTAGTTGGAAAGGAAATAAATATGCATCTAGCCACCTACACATACTTCACACTTGATACAATGAGGCACTATCAGCAGCATGAAGTACAGTTCCCCTTCTGCAATAAAGAGCAAGGAAAATAAGCACTAATCTGGAGCGAGAGAGAAGGCCTGATGCTAAAAAAGTCAAAGAGGAGGAATTCAGTTATGGCTCCCTAATATGTTTAGTGTAGTTTTGCAGTACATGAGGAAGAGTCAATCTGTGTGTGCATGTATTGACAAGACTATATTTCAGGTGATGACTGTGTGCTTAATGCTAAATACTGCTGACTCATAAAGGCAGATGGCACCAGTTGGGGCACACCAGGAGCAGATGTGACCTCGACACTTATTTGGACGCGCAGTCATCCGACTCAAAACCAGTCTGCTGCTGCTTCCAAGTCCCTGAAACACTGCCGCAAGTAACAAACTGTACTCAAAAAATCCCCCAAACTATCACGCCAAGGAGAACCCTAAACCAGGAACAATTAGACAAGGGACACTCATTCAAGTAATTCTACCCAAAAAGATTTTTGTTATTAGATGTCATGTCAATTTTGCATGTGTACAGGGCTGGCATTAAATATGACAAGGTATTGTTAACTGGCACTTTTTGGAAGACTGTGAAGAGGCCACATGCCTGGCTATGGGCCAGTAGTTCAGCCTCTTACTCATTTGGTCATAAGGACACAGTTAAAATGACTCAGAGGAAAAAGCTACGTGCCATTATGTTTCTGAACTTCACTTTCTGTGAATCAACCAGTGAAAGAGCAGCACTCTTCAATCACAGAACAAATGGAAGTCTACAGGAGTCAGAATGACTCACTGGCTAATGTTCAGTACAGGAAGAACAAAGGCCATGAATGGCAGCTCATCTGGATGAACACAACTGCTGTGCATTCCTCTCTGTGGCAACGTCACTCGATGCGTCAGCGCCAAAGCGCCAACGCTGGACTGAGCAGCAGGTCTATGGCTGGTGAAGTAAGAAGGTGGTGTTGAGACTCAAAGTGCTCACAATGTTCTTGTCATATAGTTTTTCTCTTCAGTGTTCACTGAGGTCACAGGACACCACAACCTCTGACTGCTAGAGTTTACAGAGGCCTCTCACCTGCAGTACAGCCTTATGTGACTTGGGTTCATACAGCACTGTCAGCAATTAAACTCACATGCTGTCTGATTCACTGTGTCTTGTTTATTGATCATGACCTGCTAGAGTTTATTATGACTTTCTCAAAACTCTGGTCTGATTGTTTTTTTGCTTTGGCCCTTGTTGCTATTGCAACAATAAGCAAATAAGTAGCAAACGCAGAGAGTAAAATTATAACCCAAACTTTGAATTACATTTGGTGTGTGCTCACTATCGGTTGGACCAACAAATGAAGTGATATATAATATGGCTAAATTGTTGGTTTGTTACAACCAGTTGCTTTATCTGAATGATTGTGTTTCTTGTCCTGGGGGAACAATGTTGTTGTGTTCCCAGATCTCAGCAAGTACTTGCTAATCATACGGTTGGTTAATGATACTAAGTTTAATACGTTAATAAACCAGAATTATAGCACACTGGAGAAAAGGCCAAAACATGTGTGCTCTCTTTGTGACTCATTTACCAAGAAAAAATATCAAAAGTCTTTGAAGATTTGGAAGTGACCTTTTCTTGAACTTGTACATACTAAACTAAAAATACTTGAAGCGATGAGGTAGTTGAGCAATGTACGCCTTTAAGATTGAAGAATCATTGAAATACAAAAACCAAAAAAAAAACAAAAAAAAAAACAAGTTGGAAACAACACTTTGCATTAGGCCAAAGTCAACAGAGTCCCTTTTGTGACGGATTATTAATGGATTCATAATGCAAAGAGGATGAAGCGCTGCATGCCATTTAATTATTACGCTTCCAAAACACAAATCCTAATCCGTGCTGTGATTGTTTGCTCTCTGCTATTCCCATTCATCCAGACAGGACCATGTTTCTTAGCATGTTCTATGTCCGTTCTACATTTTCAGAGGAAAGGAAGCCAGGCAGCACAGTCCCTTCCTGTATGAGATCATCCATCCCTCTGGTGGATCCCAGTTGGCCAACGCTCAGGTCCCTGTCATCTGTTCAAAGTGTGTCATCCTGGCCTTGGTGGCCCTCTTCCTTGGCAGGGCTGACCACTCTCACGCTGCGATATGCGCTTCACTCTCTCTCCCCCCACTGTCCACCATGAGCTCTCAGCTGGGGCTTCGATTTGGAGCCGGTCCATTTGAGATGGTGGAGAAATATGCCACACAGCACAATGCTTCGCTATAGAGCCTGGCACCGGATCCATGAGTCCTGCAGTGATGAACCCGGCTCGCTCTAGCTCCCCTGGCAGGAACCTGGCCCTGTGTAAATCTCTGCTTAACGTTATCACAGTCTCTAGCATGCTGGAGTTGTTGGAAAAGACAGGGATGAAACCATACTCTCCCAGACAAAAACAGTGACTGAGTCTAAAAGTAAACAGTAAAGTACATCAGTATCATGGAGTGGCTTTGAAGACGAATGCGGACAAAAACACTTCTGACAATTCTTCAGACCATTTTGAGTTTCTCTTCCTCTCTATCCTCATGGTCCTCCATCCCGGATAAGCTTGAGAGAGATTGTGAATGGTGCTACGAGCACTAGGTGTCAAAGGGGAGTTACTGCCTTCCTCACAGTTTCCTGTTTTATGATACATTCTTTCCTCTCTGGTGAAGACGATGCTCCATGCCGCTGATGGGTTGACAGGTAGAAAAAAAATTAAATAAAGTAAGTGGAACTGAACACCAGGAAGGGCAGAAAGAACAACAAGCCAAAATCAGATCACTGGGGAGCAAAGCTAGCTGTGCTTAGAGGAAACAATTCCTGCTGGTGTCTTGGGAGTATCCAGCATTTTCTTAATGTAAACACTTCTGCAGTGTGGGCTGGAGATAGATGTGCCTCAGAAGAAAGATGACAGATGAGATGTGTATTCTCTTTTAGTGTGTGTATAGTGTGTGGAGTATGTCAACGTATGATTATTTAAATTTTATTGAATATCTGTAGGTTTTTCTCTTGATTAATCAATTAATTGTTAAGTGAAAAAATAGCGAAAAAAAAACGCATTATGATTTGACATCTTCAAATTTCTATGATCAACACACCAAAATAGTCATATCATATCTTTTAACTCCACTGGGCTGGGAATTGAACCTTGATACAATTTTGGTGAGTGCCAAGTACTGTGTCAAGTGGGGCTGAAGCTTATTAATATTTTAATTACTGATAAACCGATTAATGGTTCAAGGTGACATCTTCTAATGGATTGTTTTATCAGATTTCTGTCACATTAAACAAAGAAGAGCAGCAAACTTCATAGTTTAGAAGCAGCAACTGGAGTTTTCAAACATCCCATACTCTAGTATGTTTGTTACTTCTGCTTGAAAAATGAACTTCTAATGAATTTCTAATATTAAATGAAAAAAGTTATTTGTAGAAAAGCATGTTTATGTTTCTCAAAGCAAGGTATCCAAACAAAAACAAAGCACTGGTGGTACCAAAACTGTACTGTATTAGAACTTGTATCAAAAATGTTTAAATGAGACCCATCCCTGCAATTGACTAATCATTTCAGCGCTCCATTCAAAACTGATGCCACTCATCAGTTCTACTTATTTACAACCAAATTTAAACTAACAGAAACTAAAAGAACAACATGAAAAGGAATGTTTCATGTTCATCACCAGAGAAGAGTCACTCGTTATAAGCCAGGACCTTCCTTATCAATCATTTATTTAAGGATGAAATGGACTCTAAAGAAACCAAGGGGGAACTGAAATGGTATAAAGAGATGGAACACATTATACCCAAACCTGTAGTAGCTCCAATAATGAGTGGCCTCCTGTCAAATGGTGCCCGTACAATAGAACCACTGGAACAAGTGGTCATTTACAGCTCAGTGAAAAAGCCATAAATTGTGCAGATGGATGGCTGCAGAGACATTCGTGGGAAGAGTAAATTGCTCTGTCTTTATAACAGCTGTCACAAAATTCCTTCGACAATAGAAGCAGTAATGTTGTGAAAGGCACGGAATCAATGGGTGTGATAGAGAGAGAGAAGACGCCCTAGAATGTGTTGTTTTTTACACTTTTTTATAAATCATCCCATTACTTACCCACAGTTGACCCAGGCAATAGTCCCTTGGCCTTTTACTGTCTGGGCTACATCTGACAGCAGTTTCAGGTGGGAGTCCCCTGATGTAGCTAAAGACACAGAGAATAAACCATGGTGAGCCTTGTTACCAAAACCAAAACCGTTCAATAGCTGAGGACAACCCAGAGTCTCGAGACACAGAGGACACTGTCATGTCAAACACAGCTAAGTGGAATTGAGTTACAGCGGAGCTCAGTGTCTTACTAAAGCACCAAGTGATGAAGAAAGAGATCACTGAGTTTGGGTTAGAGGGGTGATGGAAGAGCGTTTTCTAATACCTTTCACTGGATGGGTTCAGGGAGGGGGCTTAAGTTACATCAGCTTTCAACATCTTACAATAGTGTGACTAAGCAGGAGATGGGAGGATTATATGGTGACACAAAGACTCTGCCACTGCGGAAGCAGACCAACTTCTCAGCAAAAAAGGGTGAAATACAGCGGCTGTGTTTTAGTGAATTATAGCTTGTATCTGTTGCATGCTGTTTACTAATACCACCATATAGTGAGCCATGATGAACATCAAGTGTAAGCTCAGACAAGGACAACACGAGGGTTCATGATCCCTGGAGATTTGCACAATTGACTGTGTCAGAGAGAAAATATGGCTGAGCTGTACAGTTAGCTCTCTGTGTTAGGAAAGAGGAGAAACTAGGGTGTAATAACCTGTACCAGCAACAACAAAACACACAGTGATATTACTGATTTTGATCAGATATGGCAAGCAAAGCAGATTCCTCTGACTAAAATAAACACAGTGTATTATTCTAGTCCTTGTGTAACACAATACATCATTTTTAAACTCTCCCAGAAACCCAATGTGTTTTATTCACTGCATAAAGACAACAATCCCTCCAGGACATGACTATATTTAGATTTTGGGGCACTGCCATGACTCCCCAGGGTCTAGCCTTGTACCGGGTGGGTAACGAAAACAACTGGCAATTCACTGTCAGTTTAATACCATGTGTGGAGCAGGTGAGGTGAGCATATAGTAGCTGGTGGATTACGTAGATCAGCTCATTCTAAAGGATTGATGGGCGCTCACACGAGCAAAACTCAACGGGGACGTGACTGACTGCACAGGGTCAGAGGCTGGTGATGGGTGAGGAAGAGGGCAGGACTGTCTAGGGAGTGAATGTGATGTAACAAGGAGTGGTCAGATAATTGGTTTGTGAGGAGGACATTAAGCCAGCCCGGCAGAAATCCTGCAATGAGGAGGGGAAACTTTGGTGTCTTCAGAGAAGCAATCGCTGCAGCCAGTGATCAATCAGAGGTACTGCTCAATACATGAAAGCCTTACCCAATGACCTAATGCTGACTGATCCGGACCATGAATTATGAAACAAATAAATCTGTGGCTGTGGGGCTCTGAGAGTCCTCTGCTGCTTACTGAAGGTTAGGAGAATCTTTTGAATGGAATAATTAGTAATATCAAGTAATATCCTTCCAGAAGCCTGCTGAGTACATTTCACTCCTTCTCAGAAATATGCAAATGAAAATGGAATTAAAATCTACTGGGGTGCATTAGGCGTTCGCTAATGGTTGGAAGAAAAACAAAGTTTTTTATAACTCTGCTTGATGCATTAAGGGTTTTAGTTTCTATTTAACAACAAATATTTCCAAATTCATTACGGAGACAGACCACTGTGATCATCACTGTAAAACCGCCTGCAGGCTAAAGCTGTACAAAACATCAATGTTAAATATATTTTAAGATACTGTGGTAAAATGCTTTTTAATTAATTATATGAGATTTGGTCTGTGCTGCTGCTCCACTCTTATTTTTAAATGATCAAAGGAATTTTAAATTAAAGCAAAAAATTGTGACAATTAACTGCACTAATGTTGAATTAATGTTAATTATTAAGTTCTCTTCACATTAGCTATGTGAATGTGCCCATTGTGTTTGCATTCATAATGTTAGAAATATTGGGATCATGCATGTAACTGCACTTACCCTCCAACATTTGGAGGAAATGGCACCTTACATCTGAAAGTCGATAGTTTCACTTCTCTGAATGAGAATGTTAGAGCAACACATAACGTGAGAAGTAACAGTCAACAGGTATAGTCTGAATTATTTTGTGCCTCTTCTCCTGTTTTCATAAATCATGAATTTCTAAAAAAAAAACTTAGCTGTTGGGATGCAACTGTGTGTGTCTTTCAAACACAACTAAAGGTTGTACTGGTCACTGCTGCTAAATGTGTCATTTTGAACACGTGAATTTCACACTTACCTTTTCTGATTAAACTAAAATGATTATAATTATCTATAATTATGCATTTGTGCAAGTTCAATGACGTCAGCAATAATGGGACACATTGCTTTTCATGAAATAAAAAAGTATGAAGATTTTGATCTAACAATATAATAACATAAAAATGTATAGTTAAATGGTATATTTTTCTAGTTATGACATAGTAGCTAACATACTCTACAACTATGATATTCATTATAGCACCAAATGTTATTCAGCTTTCCAGCGCTTCACAGCGACCTCTGAAGTGACAGGCTAATTGAGAGTCATTGAGATACTACAAGCATTAGTATTGATCCATTACTATTGTCTGGTAGGACTGCTGTCCCTGCCTCCTCCTTTGACAGAAACACTGGATGCTCAACCACGTCATTTATTCTACAACACGAGACTATACGTAGTAGCATAACACAACATCTGACAGCAAATTCTACCCAACAACAAGATAAATATTTTTTTCCTAATACCATCCCCTTTAACCAGGTGTATATTCTGGTTAAATCTAAAGCCTGATCTATTATCTACCTGTCTTTGTGTAGAGCACCAGGACATTGGTTCTCGTCCTGAGAAGCTTCTTGAAGTCTTTGTGGTCGCTGACCTTCTCTACGAGAGGAGACACCTTCACTGCACCCAGCACCGGCAGCAGCCACACCTGGTGAGACACACACGTACAAACAACTGTTACCAATAGGTTGTTTTTTTTCCCCCAAGTAACTTCATCACTTTCCTGTACAGCTGCTCATATTTAGACATTTGAGCAATTTTGCTTGACTACACAGGAAATATAAAAATCAAATCCACAGATTGCCATGAAATTTACAAGGTATTTTAAAGCTCTCCAGAGGCTGACGGGTTCCTCCTTTCCATCTCTAAGTGTCATTAGCAGGATTTTAGTCTTGATCACATTAAGGAATTGACCATTTCTAGCAAATGATTAAATTTAGCAGAGACGGATAAAAGAATTTAAATCTCTTAATGAACACATGCTGTACATGTTCATGAACATAGTAATAGTGAAAAGAGTCAGATTAATATGGCCACACTGTATGTCGTGTGTTACTAGCCAGCTGGGAGCCAAGCAGCCACCGTCAGTGAACCATAAATAAAGCCGCTGATGCAATGAGATAATGCAAGTGCATCTTCAGTGCTCTGCCTGAACTGAGGCCATGCTGCAATTATGAAATGAATGACCATGTTCAGACACTTTCTTTAATCTCATTTTATGACACTACAGCAGTCCATGGCACTTGTTTATAAGTGCCATCAACAGTTTTAACTTGATATCTACACCGAGGTGGAAATAAATAAAACACTCCAACATCACATTTATATAATTACTGATTTCTTTTCACCTACTCTGGCACAAACAAGACAGGGTGCTGCTTGAAATACCAACCTGTATAAAAGGTGGCTTCAAAGACAGCAACAGATGGGTACATCAGCATTATTAGTCTGAATGGCTCCTTTGACTTTCCAAACACTGCTAGTTGGGCTAACGGTGTGAAACAGCTCATATCAGAGACAAAGCTCATATTGAAAGGCTTGCACTTTAATCAAAGATGACTAAAAAAAAAAAAAAAACAAGACTGATTACACTCAAGCCATATGAAGGTTATTCCATGCATTCTAATTGTCTCTGTGCCATCACCATTCATTAAAAAGCTCTTCCTTTCTGCCTACAGAGAACAAAATTAGACACCAAACGCTGGCTGCTCACTCAGCGGATCCTGCCTGATGACTGATATCACCTGGAATGAAAACAAACACCTGTCAGGCTCATTCTATAATTTTAATTCCCAACTGGTTGCTCTTTTGAGGTGAGTTTGATGGGAATCTCAAGACACCACACTGCACAGCATTAAATTTCAAAATTAACCGAGAAAAACCATGGGCCTAGAAAAGGATGAGCAGACAACTTAAGTGCTGAGTTGGGTATATATACTATGTATGTGAGGTAAATAATCAGTCTTTCTAAGTATTATTTGAATTGAGCTTGGCTGTTGATCTGTGTTTACTTTGTCACTTGAAGTCAGTAAATGATTCTGATTAGGTTGATGTGACGACAAGATAAACAGAAACTGCGTCAGGATTCAGTTAAGGACCCACGGGAACCACAACGCCGAGGGTGGGCTAATTCTAGGCTGGCCAGGTGACACTTGTCAGCACAAATGGGCATTCAGTGGTTATGAGAGGGAGGAGCTGGGGGCAAGATTAGGAAGAGATGAGATGAGATGGCAGGCTGTCGTACTTATCCATGCGAGACAGGAAATGCGACAGGCTATTTGATGGCCTGCTAGAAGGATTAAAATGACGAAAACTGAGCAGGAGTCTTAATTAACCACCCAATCTCTCCCTACACAGTGGCACATTTACTGCTATTGTCTTTCTGGTACAAATTCTGACAAGCTTACATACATTAACATTGTAAACTGACTGTGCTTAGACATTCTGGTCTAAGCACAGTCAGTTTCTCTGAGGAACACTCCACTGACATTTTTCTGAATACTCACCTCCTGTAGGTTTGAAAGGCGGCTCTGAAAAGTGTGCCACTTTCCAATTCACAGAAATTACAAAAGAGACCCAATGGTGACCCAGAGTCACAGCAAAAAAAATTGTCAAAACATATAAAAAACCATCACAAACCACTCCAGAGGTATCACCACTTGTGTACCACTGACCCATCTGTGCTGAGTATGTTTCAAAGAATAGTTTCTCCAGAAAATCAATAAATACTTTATGCTGCATGCAGTGGAACTTAGGAGCTAAGAGGAATGTTTTGCAGACGTTTCAACATGTTTTGGTGTGACTCTGACTCACCTTTGGAATCCTTAATAACTGTATCCAACTTTCTTTACACCTTTAAACCTTCCAGGCTGCGAGTGTTTGAAACTCTAGAGACAGATTCTTGATGGCGTTTCCCTAGTTTGGGTTTTGTGGGCAACAAAGTGACTCGAGAATGTTATTCCAAGTTAGTTCAGAAATATAATCATCTTTATAAAGACATTCTCATCAAGGGATTATTTAGCTTAATATACATAAAGATCAACTTGTTAAATTTTTATTTTATTGTAAAATGCTGTTTTTTGCATGACGCCTTTGAAGAAATAAGTAGTGCTGATAGTGTTTTGAACTGTCAGCCATGGGTTGCATACAGTATTGAACAGACTGTGATCTGAATACTGGTTATGCATGAATCTCAAAAAAACCCATAAGTAATTACTTAGTTCCATTAATGTGCAAACAGATGTATTTCTAAGTACTTCCTGTAGCATGAAATATACTGACGATACCTCATACCTACAGTCGAGGCAGCTGACAATAACACAAATGATGTCGTCAAGCCAACACTGCCGATGATCGTGATATGATGCGAGTCTTCCACCAACTGAAGCACGCGTCATCTTTCAGTAACAGATGCTCAATAATAGAAATAACTAGACTGTGCTGACAGTTTCCCAACAAAGCGCTGTAAGTGACAGGCCTATTGAGAAGCAGCATTATACTGCACTGCTGACGATTTAGGCTGGAGTTTTATTACAATGATGCACACGCACAGGCAGCTAAAATAGAAAACATGAGCAGTGTTATGAAGAGTGTATTCAGATAATGTGAAGGGTGCAAGTAACAAAAATTAAACTGAAAATAAAAAAATTAAAAAAAAGCTGTGATAAGAATCTGAATTATCTGTTGAGTGCTGATGCTCCCCTCTTTTCTAGGGCTGCTTGCCTTCTACAATAAGTGGCAATTTTTCAACAAGAACTGCAAATGATAAATGCAAGCAAGTGATGATAGACTACAACGCACAACTCCATTTTTATCAGATCACAGCAGTCTTAATCAAAAAACTTGTCTAGTTATCTTGTAATAGTTCAGTTGACATTCACTTTCATCACATGGGGTTTTTTTTTTCACCCATGTCCCTCACTTGAGGAGACAAGAGGATTCTTTTAAATCTTTAAAAATAGACTCTTTTTAATTCTTTCTCCCAAGTTTAAGAGTGTAAAAGTTCTCAAATTCGAATAAATTAAACAAAATGCAAAAATAAGTATTTTACCTTTGAAGTAAAATGGTGACCTTTCAAGTAGATTTTTGAATATCTATTCAAAACCTCACATTCATTGCTATTTATAGTTTCCAGCTTTGGAGCCTAAACTGTATGTTGTTGCACTTAAAGCTCTTGTAATTCATGAAACCTGCACAATAGATCAACTTCTAGTGGAGGGAGCACAGTGGATACAGTACAAGAAAAAAAAACCCAGCATATTCTGAAACTCAGTCTTTTACTTAGTGATGATAATGATGTCCTGTTTCTATGGATTCAAGGTTCAGCAAAGTTCAACAGTTAATTGTGTAAAGAAAAAAAAAAAACACAAATGGCGCACTTTCATTGTAAGTTTCTCACACCAACAACCCCACTGACTTTCACAGCACAATCTGGGATGATGGCTGAAACACATATATGCAGCTTCATGTGTATCAATAGGCGAATAATAATGTTTTCTTCCCTTGAATTGTTAATAACTGACCCTCATCACCATCAGCAGGTGGGATGGCAAGGTCCATGAATACATGTACTCTGCAGCCTGCTGTGATCCATTATTAAGACCTGATGAGTAAACAGGCAAAATTAGATGATCTGAAATCAGTGATCAAAAATAATGACAAATGCACATTAAGAGTAAATGCAATGTCCTTAAATTGGCAATTTAATGGTAAAAGATTTTGAAGAAATATATATATATATATATAAAATATATATGTCTTAACTAGACATGTGAGAAATTGAAAAATATCTGCATATGAATGAGAATATGTGTTGCTGGAACATTGCTGGACAGTTGCTGGATATTTTAAGCCTTAATACTGTCAAAAGATGCACTGATTGTGAAATATAAAAAAGCAAATTGAACAGAATGTTCTTGTTTCAAGTTGGTACCAAAATGAAAAAGTTTTGACATTACAGTTCCCATCATATGGATGGAATGCTAAGGCTGGTAATATCATTTTATTGCAAAAGTAACCCATTATGTTTGTAATTCCATCCAAAAGCATCTCTGCTGGCAGCTGACTGATACAGAGAAACCCCACCAACGGCTACCAATCACTTAGGCATGTACCACAACAGCTCTGCCTTCACATTATAATGCTGCTGCATTCAAACCTTCCCAACACCGTCTTTCCCCGTTATCACTACGTCCTCAACACACGCTGCAGCGAGACAGCCTCATTGATATAACGCAGTTCAATGAAGATGAGACCCAAGGAGAGCTGCATGAATTGGCGTAACATACACAAACTCATTTTTCACACATTTACACATTGCTGGGCTCCATCACAAATGCTAAATGAGAAACGAGAACACAAAGCAGAGAGAGAAAACCCTTCAGTATATAAAGTTCTGAATCACTGGCTGAGGTGCAATGATGTTCTTCAAGCTGGTGATTCGATTCAAGAGAAATAATTGTTTTTCTTTATCAAATCAATTTAGTAACAATTAACCAAATTTGTATATTAATTGAATGAACATGTGAACAATCATGTGAAAATATGGATATTCTCCAGCAAGGTAAACAGCAAACAATATTCTAAAAGAAAGAGACAAAAAAAAAATGTTTCTATTATTTCACCAATACTCTGAAAACACAATTCAAATCAACAGCAACACAACCTACAGCTTTTAAAAGTGTCAACTATGACCTTTCAACAGAATCTATTCTCATAATGGTAATCTACCTGAAATTCTTCCATCATCAATCATACCACAACCTTGCACATGATCACTCCGCTGAGGCCTTTGTGGTTACATGAGTCAGTGCAGGACAAACCCTGACTCAATACTCTGAGGAAACCCATCAGCGCTTTATACATCAACCTTCCTTATCTGCCATAAAGGTATGTCCCATCACGTTGTTGTAAAAAATGTGGAGCTTACTAAGCAGCAGGTGCCCAGCCCCCCTGCTTGTGAGCCCACACCCTCCATCTGCCGTGACAAATCTGCTTAATAAATGGCATCCAGTTCTAGGGGCAGTTCTGAATCAGCACAAATCACACCAGCGTTTGTCAAGCACTTGCCTTGAGTTTCCTCTGACTAATGAGCCAGTCAGGTGTGTGTTGGTCTGTGTGGACCGGCTGTAAAGGAAGCTACGCAGCATCCGATAACACACACAGAGTGCTGATTTAGAGGCTTCTCAGCTCTCAAATGAGCAGAGAATCAATCACTTAGCAGCTTTAGCAACTATCACATCTCAGCTATCAGCCATGGAAGTCATAGGGGAGGCTGGAGAGCCTACTAACATGCCTGTTGTGGGATAATCCTGGTTACTGTACTGCAATCATTTTTTGGTACTGACCAAAATATGTCAGTATAAATGGAGTATCAAAAAAGTGTCAAGTACAGAGAAATGGTGCTGAATGTAGTCATATTCATAGTCTCATTACTCATTCTTAGTCAGATATTTGCTGCTTTAAAATCACAATTCTGCGGATTATGGACTATTCACATCACTCTAAGTATGCACATTATCAACATTTGAGGATATAATCATTATCAGGAAAGCCAGTTGTACACAGTAGATCAATTTTAATGGAATTGAGCAATTTATTGTGTTTATTGAGAGTCTCATAAGCTCATAGATGACTTATCTAGAAGCCAAATGCAAATGTTTTTCCTCTTAAAGATGTTTGGACTTCCTGTGTGCAGTTTGATGGTGACAAGAAAATGTTAACCCTTTTGATTTAACTCCATTTATGTATAAATCTGTCCTAAAATATGGCTGGAAAAGGTATCTGAACAATGCCTCACAAAAAAGAGATCTAAGAGGACTTATGAGAAAGAATTGTTGATTTTCATGAAGCTGAAAGGGTCACAAAGTCATCTCAAAGACTTTAGATATTCATCAGTTCACAGTTTGACAAACTTGTTTTAGTTCTGTGACTACTTTCCCTACAAGTTGGAGCCAAGCTAAGATGACTCCAAAAGCACAACGCAGAATGACCAGTCACTACTGATTCCATTATTAACTATTAAATATCTAGGTGACCAGCACAGAATCGGATATTTGAGACTGTTCAGCCAGTCATCAATCATAAGCAATCACACTGAAAACCTTTTTCCAATCGCCAGCCGATCGATCAGTAACGTAACAAAGAACCTCAGAGTAACAGCTAAAGGTTTAAAACAATCATTGGAGCTTGTCTCTTTTCATGAGTCTACCATAAGCAAATGATGGTACATGGTTGCATGGAACATGTTGCTGCTTGCATGGACACTACAAAGGAGGCTGCTGCTCTCCAAAAACAAAAACCCATCATTGCTGAAGTCTGCCAAAACACAGCTTGACTCTGCACAGCACTACCGGAAAATGTATTGTGGACTGATGAAACTAAGGTTGAATTGTTTTGGAACAAAATGCAGCACCATGTATTCTGTAAAAAAAGGGTACCGCTTATCAACAGGAAAAAATCATCCCAAAGGTGAAGTAGGGTCAAAGGATCATCAAGATCTGTGGCTGCTTCGCTGCCTCTGGGTGTGGACAGCTCATCCATCAGAGGGGAAAATGATTTCCAAGGTTTATCAATGTATCTTACAGGATGAGATCCACCTGCTGTGAAGAGACACCCTGACCCTGAAGCTCGGTAGATGCGGTGATGCTGCAGGACAATGACCCTAAACATCAAAGTAAATCTACTACAGAATTACTTCAAACAAGGAAAATCCACCTGTTGGACTGGCCCAGTCAGAGCCCAGACCTGAACCCAGTAGAGATGCTGTGGAACGAGCTCAGAGAGCCGTTCACACCAGACATCCTGAGCACATGTCTGAGCTGAAGCAGCTCTCTGAGGAAAATTGGTCCAAAATTCCTCCTGAATATTGTGCAGGTTTGACCGGCAGCTACTGGAGGCTTGTGTTTGAGGTACAAATAGGAATACAAAAAACTTGTTATCCACAATGGAAATTTTCCTTCAGTTTCACCATAAAACGTCATAAAAAACCTAATAATACAATACAGAGTACATATATCGTCTCAGCATCCACATTCCCGAAAAAAACTAAATTTCACAAAACGACAACACATAAATCATCTCAGCATACTCATTCATAACAATACAACTCACAATGCACAAGTCTCTACACCATATCACATTAACCTACAATGCAAAAATGCAGCAAAGTCAGGAACACCACCCTGTATCCTAGTCTGCCGAATCCTAGTTTCTTTTATTACCTTGACAGCACTTGGGACAAAGGATTTCTTGTAGATATTTCTATTAGCCATCAGTGATCTATATAACATCTCCATTTGGGCAAAAGTTCAACTTCACTGTACAGTGGACGAGAAGGATCATTAACAATTCTGTCAAATTTACTTTTTAAGAGTTCATCATACATACTATTTAGCTGCTTTTGTGGCTTCACTAAGAGTTTGGAGGCCATGTTCACTATCGCCTGCAGCTTGGTCCTCCTCTCAGTGATCAGATTACTGCACCACATGATCAGATGGAGTCCAAGGGTTCACTTGCCTCTGTACTTGTTCATAAGTTTTGGCTTACGGGCACTGTTGTTGTGAATGGAGGTTCTTTAAGCAAATTAATCTGTTCTTTGACTTTATCTAATTTCTTTGTTAATACTGAAATTTCTAACATGTAATTTTGTTAGAATAGAATTGTGTTTTGGAAAGTATATCCTTTGAGATGTGTTGCTACTAATTGTGTTGACATTTAATAAAGCTAAGATGGGCTACTCTCACCACTAGTAGAGCACAAAAAAGATTGAATTGATATGACTAACAATTTATTTGAGTTATTTAAAATGCCAAACATTCGCTGGTTCCAGCTTCTCGGATGTGAAGATTTATATTGATTATTTATATAGAATCAGTTATACAGATTTATCTATACAACTTTGAATTGATATTCTTTAGGTTTTGGACTGTTGGTTGGGCAAAATTACAAAGACGTATAAATTTGAAGCGTGATTATCAACAGAAATAATCAACACATTAATCAATAATGAAAATAAGGTGCTAAGCTTAGTACTTACCTACAAATTAAGGCATTCATCATTTTGCTGGTCTTTGAGTAAGTACGTAAAAAACAAGTTAAATTCAACAAAAATCTGTCTCTTTCAGTTTATCAGCAATCGGGAATTAAAGATTATTTATATTTATTAAGGAAACACACAGTGGTGGACATTTGTTAAAATCTGATTATGTGCAGTGTCTGAAATACCTGCCAAAGACCAAATGCCAGTAAAATCTGTCTTTCAGGGATAAATCAATAAGGGCCACTTGCCCTGTGGCATGTAACACTGCTTATTTTAAGAATCAGTAAATAAAATGTCACTAAAAATAGGTAGGGTCACACATATTGATTATTCTGGCTTGAAAAAAACACACACATAATTGACTTGGAGACAACATTGGGAGTTTACCAATCACACGCAAGTAAACCAAATAGTTCATTTTGTGTGTGTGTGTCTGTGGAGGGAGTTTGGATTAAATTGTTTTGACAGGCAGGCCTCTACCACCCAGACAGCAACCCCGCAACAAAGTGCTGCAGTGGTTTATCTCCTCCCTTGTGGAATCACCTCCATACACCTCACAGTGCCACCTACCAGTACACACACACACACACACACACACACGCACGCACACACGCACACACACGCACATGGCACACACGATGATAAGGACAAAAGTAGTCTCAGCATTGTAGCAAAATTGTTGTCATGTTTACGGCAGCAGCTAATAATTATTTTCCTTCATCGATTAATCTGTTGGTTGTTTTTTCAATTAAGCTATTAAACATTTGCTCTATAAAATGTTTGAAAATAGTTGAAAGGTCCAACCACAACATCCTGGAGCCCAACGTGCCCTTTTCAAATTACTTGTTTTGTCTGAGGAAAAGTCCCAAAGGGTTTTTACTCTCAATTAAATAAAACAGGGGAAAGCAGCACTTCCTCACATCAAGAAATTAAACCTAGCACTGTTTTGCAATGTGTCAGTCTAGTCCAAACAACTGACTGTTTTCACACATGTTGACAATGTTCCCTTGAGTATTCAGACTCTCATGCTATAGACTTCAATTCATGTTCATCATATTCATTTACATAGTTGTGTTTTAGTGGACCAAAGTACAGATTTTTCAAGTGCTAAAAGACATTTTACAGTGCGACAGATTTTAGTGAGATTAAATTTCAGTCATTTAAAGACTGTGAGAACTGTCAGCCACTATATGTAGATATGAGAACATTTTGATGACACACATAAAGCGCAGTTCTCATGTATTATGACAGTTCTATTGCTTTATGAGGACAAATGTCGACTGCAAACTTTAATTCAAGTGTGTTTCTTCCAATTTTATGACAATGCAGCAGAGCAATGATCCTTAATATCTAGACAAGGCAACCAAGAAGAGGGTCGGACACTTCGGAGAGTCACTGAGTGCAGAGGATTAACAATCAAGGAAAGGGTCTACATATCCTACATCGTACATCTGTTGTGGATGTAAATACTGTCAAATAAGAGCAGAGAGTCAGCACTTTAACCCCATCGTCAGGATTTCATTTCAAATGCAATGCGCGGTGGCACGGTACCAAAATATCAAATAATGTCCCCGTCCAAGTGCAAACAATGTGCACTGTAAATACACCCAAGCACCGCCCTTATTTGCAAAGACAACGTGCAACAGGAAGCAGAGCAGGAAAAGGTCTGTATCAGTATTTAACACAGTTGCTGATGGTGTAATGAATGAATGTTGGCAGGTTTTAGCTCCTTCATTTCACTGTACATATTTGCAGACCATTTCCCTTTATATCTGTTGCAGTATTTTACTTTACTTTTATTGTTTTGTGATAATGCAGCAGGTTATTAGACGTCTGCGCTGTGTTACCTGACCACAATAATGTAAGTGATGAAAATGAACACAGTATAGATTCTCACTGTGATAGATTATGTCGAGACAATCACGAGAGTCTACTGTACTCTATTGATTTTCATACCATACTAAAAGGAATGGGAACTAATAGATGCTTAACCCAGTGGCAAAGACACATCCAAATTTCCGATTTATGGCATCATGATCTGCAAAATGGTTAGTCATGATATACAGTTAAAAGTGATTTGTAGCAAATGGACAATAATATGCAAAACCACAGATATAATCCTGCAGCCTTGGAGACACATACAATAAAGTCAAGACATTTTCATTTAGTCCATATTTCAATTAGTAGTTTATCAGAGGTGTGTGTATTTTGTAGGTGTATTTTTATAACTTAAAACTTACTGTCACATGCAGACTAGTATCATGGTTATGATCAGGTTATTGGACTATCCTGGTTGTGTGTTGCTCATGTAAACAGCTTATCCCAGGTTTCAGAAAGCTGGATATACAAACTGGAGATAGAAACCAAGATACTATGGTTTGTAAACACCTTATCCAGATTTCAGAACCATTAGAAAACTAGATACTCTTATGATCATGTAAATAGGGATATGAATAACCAGGTTTTTCATGTACAATGAAATCCCCATGACCCGAATGCAACCAAAAAACAGGAGGAGGCTCAAAACCAGGACACTGATCCATAGGCCTAAATAAACTTGGAACATGAACTTGGAAGAAGGCTGACAGATAAGGTTGAAAGCTCCGGAAATAGCTTGTGTTTATGAAGAATCTCTCACCATTTTAATCATAAACATTAAATTCCATTAATAAGTAATACAAAATACATGTTATCTGCAGCCCTGCTCTGCAACATATTGTTTCAGACAACTAATTCCGCTCTGACAGTCACATGACATGGAAGAGTAATGTACTTCTTCCAAAGGGCACTTCTGTTTTTACACACAATTATAGTAGGCTAGTCAGTTCCCACCCATTACTTTTGTTCAAGTCACAAAGTTTTGAACTTTCAATTCCGTTTACGAACGCGGGTCTTTGACTGAGTCCTGCTTTGTTAATGACAGTAAACGCTACAATGACCCGTTAATGAAACTAAGAGCAGCAGAGCCTCCAGAAGGTGGAAGAGTGGGTTCATCCAAGTGAAAAGGAAAAGTTGGCTCACCAGGTCTGGTTCTCCTGTGTTTACACGTTTGCACTGGACGTTAGTCATGGCTCAGACACCACAGGGGAGGGAGCCCCTGTACACAGGCGACCGTTGACCAGAAACCCGCTGTGTGAAAGCGGTTACATAAATAAATCACGCAATTTTACCTGCGCCACGGAAAACCGCAGTCCACCCACATTACGACTAGCTAGTTAAATCTGAACACCAAGTTCGGTCAAGGGCTGTCAACTTTACCTCCTGTGCGGACAGGCTAGGAGACGCGGCGGAGAGCGGTTTGGATTTTTTTTTTTTCTTTTTTCCTGAATTCCTTAACGGACACAAACAACCTCCGCTGCGCGAGGGCACGTCACCGAAAACCGTTACAGTTTACACGAGACACAGAAGAGGCTCGATTTACTCACCAGCATCACCAACATGAACATTTTCGCCTCTCTCATCCGACTCCCGTAGCGATTCCAAGAAGCCATGATGCCGTTGCCACGTCTGGATACGCAGGCGCAATCGGTTTTCCACGGAATCTTGGGCACGGCGCAAGGCTCCTTGGGAAATGTGGTTCTGAAGAAAAGTCTGGGGGAGGTATTGCACCTGCCGCCTCCACCCCTCCTCTAACCAGCCCGCTCCCCTCCATGTTATCAGGGCGGTTGTGAGCGACATGATTTTGTTTTTATCAGCGTAATGCAGCCATAGTGCAAGACAATTAATTACATAAGGGGGTAATTAGCAAATTGGCTTGTGATTGAATGGTTGTTAATTAGCTCTTTATCATTTCGACTAACCTACTTTCCTTTAGAGTATTCGGTTTGACTATAGCTGTGAAATGTTATCAACAGCATCTGATCAGTGCTCAATAGGCCAATACAAAGTAAATGTATAGAAATGCACGAATGAAAAAGAAAAAGGTTTTATAACCACCATGTAGGCCTACAGAAATAGGCTAAATAAATTCCTTCATGAAAGGTTCATATTTGGAAAGGATGGGAAGAATAAAACAGATTTGAATACCTGCAGCCTTCATCTGAATTAATCTTATTTATTGGTTCAGTTTAACTATTAGGTTTATTTGTAGCTGGCTAGAAGAGAGAAATACAAAGAAAACAGCTTATATAAGTGGTTTTCTGAATGGAGTTTGGTTTGAACTGATTATTTCCTCATCATAATATCCTAATATAAGTCATACCCACCTTTCTAGCCTCCATCATGCTAATCACTGAGAATAGAATAGAATAGAATAGACGGAGCTATATGAAAACGCTGTTGGCTATAAAGAAATAAAACGGCAAAAGAATTCTCAGTGGAGTTTGGCTCGTGTTATTTTAGAATAGAATAGAATAGAATAGAATAGAATAGAATAGAATAGACTTTGGTCCAGGTGTATGTGTTAGGCCTAACTGTTTGAGTTTTATTGTTTCCTTTGGACAATACAGCAAAGCAGCAAATAAATAAATAAATAAATAAATAGGCTACATAAAACACTTGTATCCCCATTGGAGTTACATTGCCAGGTTACGTCCGCACACAGGCACACAGCAGGTACAGTGGAGTCCCAGACAACACAACAACACGTAGGGCAAACCTTTCCCAGAAGCCCTCCTGTCTCCCTCAGGTCCATGCTGTGATTCTCTCTCAGACACAGCCTGCTTTCGCACTGGACGACCGCGCTGTTGCGACACTCTTCCACCTCTGCGGGGGTGTCCATGCGCTTCCTCCCTACATTGCGCAAATCGGCCCCCATCACTCCTCTCCTCCCACCGCCCCCCTCCCCCCCTGAAGCCGGTGGTATCGTCCGACGATCAAGGAGAGAGAGAGCGCAGTTGTCGGCTGCAGGTCGTTCGGAGAGGGACGCGCTGAGCGGCTGAGGACACAACACTAGACCCCGTCTTTATTTTGTCTCTACTGCCCAGTGGTGCGAGTCTGATTCTCTCCTCGTCTCTGCCTGGCATTGTCATCAACTTGGGGAATACAAACATCTTCGAAGGTAAAAGGAAAATCACTTTTTCTTTGTTTTCTTTGGCAAAATACCTGAACTGACTGACACAAAAGCACTTTTTAGGTGTGTTGTGCTCCAGTTTCCAGCCTGTGTGTCGCTTCAGATTTGCCTTTACAGGCGAAATGGATGTAGTTTGAGTTTGGTTGAGATCATGGATTTTTATACTGGAGACAAATCAACACAATGCCCTGCTTTAGCTTGAGTAACCTGCTCAGATAAAATTAAAAAAAAACACCCTACATCACTAATGGATTGGCTACTCGAAAGCTTTATTCAGCCATGCTGTGAGGTCCGTTTTTCTCTGGACCAGTTTTCTATCAGAGCGGCGTTTTTGGCGTTTTTGGCGTTTTTTTTTTTAAATTCTAAACGTCAAACACTTTTCTGTCCTGTTGCCCACTTTCACTGTTTCAGGTGAGGTGATTTGTCCGTAGCATGTGTTATTCAGAGCAGTTAACAGTTCCTTTATGCCTCGCCAGTTTTACTTTCCACTCACGTTTCATCCCAGGATCAGAGAAGCATTTGTGGGCTGCCGGAGCTGCCTGTGCCAGCCACATTAGCACTGTGTCAAACTTATTTTGTGCTAAAATAATCTTAAGAGAAAAGTTGTATGATATGATCCCTCTAGAAAGTGTTTCAATTGTGCGTTTAATTTGCCTTGTTTTTCTCGTATTGGCTCATTTTAAACGCGGTAATCAAATTGTGGCCACAGACATGTGATGTACAATTGACCACCTTGTTGTCCCTTCTCCCACTTTGCCGGGGAACTTTGTTGACCGACTTAAGACTACACAATGACCTCTTTGCTTTATCAATTTCAATTAACAGGTTGGCTTTTACGCGCGGAATGTGCAGCGTTTGCGCACACCATTCCGACTGTTTTACATTCTCTTATTTTTTTCCAAATCTCATCAAACGTTTGTGAGACTAATTCTGCGTGGAAACACTCAACATTAGCCCTGAAAGTAATTTTTCATGAGCTTATCACTAGGATGAATTGCTTCTCCATTTCTCCCAGATACATACAGGCACTCCAGATCTGTTTCATGTTAAATTCTAGAGAGGGATAAGTGTCCAGCAGAAGGCTCCCAATGTTGGGAATGTCGAGGAAAGAAACACAGTATTGTAAAATAGGACATTTCCCTCTTGCGTGCATTTAAGTTGATTATTCCCGAAATGCATTGTTTGAGTAAGAGGTGGGCTGTGTTGTTGCTGAGCGACAGAGGGCAGTGTTGAGCAGCACTTTACAGCTGTGAGAGGCTTTGCTGCATGTGCTGGACTGTCTGCTGTGCTCTCCACAAGTGAACAGACACAGTGCTGCAGACCAGGCTGTTTGTGCGCTGGAGCAAAGGTGCAGCACTCATCCACAAACATAGAGCAACACTGCTTTATAATGGATTTTTGCTTGATTTTTTGTTTTTTTTGTTTAAGGTGATTAAATGTCAGGCATTTTTGCACAAGCTTTTATCTGGGAACAGCTTTCAGAGATATTTTGTCCATAGCTGGAATTATTTGCGGCTTAAAATAACACATTCATTTGAAATTCATCAAACAACTTATTCACTTGAAAGCTGTTTCGTCACCGCCACTAAACCATCACCACTTGGGCCTTTAGACCTTTTTTTTAAGAGCTGTGCTGTTTTTCATCTGTAACATTTTGTTGAGCCCTAGTGGTCCAGTGTCTTCAACAGCATCAATGAAGGACACTGTATTGTTCATTAGCATACAAATGGCTCTCAAATATAACTGAGCATGGCTCGTTTGAGTTGTCGGAAATGTGTCAGATGACATCATAACAAGTTTATGTTGCAATTCAGCTTTTCTAAAAACCACTTTGCTTCTCTTTAAAACACGCCGTGCACAGGAAAATGTGTTTAGTTAAATATATACTCCTCAGTATTATTCCTCTAATCTCCCTCTCAGTAACATGCACATAACACATGGACACATGGAATCCTGTTTCATAACCAAACAGCTTCATTCTCAACATCTGAAATTCAAAATAGCAGCTCTTTTTTTTTTTTTTTTTTTTTAAACTTTTGTTCATTAATCAACACATGTGAAAGTCCCATATCTCCCCCTAACTTTTGATTGATATTCATATATTCTTACAGGTTTTGTCAGACCCACATGCTTGTCTTATGGATGATTAACGCTTTTGTTATTTGAAGAGCTGTTTTAGTATCCTGGGTCAGTCCTTTCAAATGGAAAACAGGTTTTCATCTTTGATGAACTTATGAGGGCTCTTGACAGGTCCTGGTGAGGGGAACCAGACCAGCAGAGCAAAAGAGATCCAAAACAAAATACAAAATTGGATGGAAGCCCCCCCCCACTCCCTCCCTCTCAACTCCTCTTAGACCACCTCCATCTTCACTTTCTCCTTCTTTCTGTTCCTCGCTCTCTCCTTGATGCCTTTGTAGTTAGGTGTGTGAAAGTGTTTTGTTTTTGATTATATGTAAGGGACCGTATCTTCGTGGCATCTGATGTCGACATGAATAATTCATTTTCATTAACAAATATGATAGGTGTGGAGTAGATGAGCCGACAGCCTCTTCATCAAATTTTTAATGATGCATATTTAAGCTGTGCCATGTGGATTACTCCTGTTGTCAGGCATCATTTGAGAGGGGAACAACGGATGTAAAAGTTTAATGTCAGAAGAACTGGATCTGTCTTCTCTTCTGCCCAATATTATCTCTCTAAGAAAAAAAAAAACAAGACGATGGTCTGACCGCCATGAGTGTGTGTGTCTGTCTAAAGAGAGAACAGATACAGATAACAGGTTTGATTCAGTCTGCTCTGAGCTCACACTCTTCATACAGTTACTCTTAACATATCTTCAGGTCTATAAAACTAGAAAATAAGTTTAAAGGAAAGCTAATCTGTCTTCCTGGGGCTGACGGACTGTTTGGTCATTTCAAGGTGCGGCCTTTCCCCCAGCAAAACCAAGCGTCAACTCTTACAGCATTATATTTCTGCTGTTAGTCGGACATTCAGCTGTTTGGCTTTTCACGCACGTCCAATAAGCAGTCCAGGACATCTGTTGATGCTCTCATGAACCAGACCTCAGTTTATTTATGCTCTATAACACCGCTTGCTCTTTTTTTGAATCCTTACTTGAGAGAGGCGGCAACGTAGATGCATTTCCACACTTTAAAAACCCAGGGAAAGATGCTTTAAGAACTGCTGCGAGGCAGTGAGTGGCTAGCTGAGACGTGCTCTGCCGACAATTGATCTTGATTTTGCTTCTTTTTCCTAAGCCTGAGCCTGGCATGTGAAAGTGAAGCAGAGAGATTTCAGACTTTTAAAGTGGCCTTCTTGAGCAGGATTCACATGGTAATTAGGTCAGGGGACACTGAGGAAAAACAAAGCTGTCCGCATGCAGAGAGAGCAGAAAACATACCATGTTTTTGTTAGGATGTTTCAAGGAACGAGTGCACGGCGAGATGCTTCCTTAAAGTGGCTCTGTATATTCTGAACACTGCAGCCACATTGAAGCGTCTGTTGCTCTCTGTTATGTAAATATAATGCCAGATTTGAAATCACAGCTTCAGGCGCTGTGACTTGTGGCGGCAGCCCTCGTCTCAATATTCACTGTGGTCTTTATACTCAGAATACAAAGCTCTGCTGCCTTGTCACCTGAATGTGATTATGTTGTCCCACAGTGCTGACATAAATGTTGCCATTTTCCATTCACAAGCTCTCCGAAGCCTGATTGAGGTCCTGTGCCTGAGTACACCTCGTTTTATTTGAAATGAAATCATTCCACAGCTATTTGATGACTTGTGCAGAAACATGCAAATTTTGGCTTAGGCTTGATTTTTTTTTTTTGCAGGCTGATGTGAGAATTCTGTGGCCAATTTTACTGTCAGCAACAAACTGTAGCTTGACAAATACACTTTGCTGCACTCCAACAGCACCCTGATGAGAATCTGCTGTCAGCAGAGGGAGGCCAGCGGTCTGCGTGGTGCAGTCTGAGCCAGTGGGTGGAAATGAATAATTCCACAATGTCTGTCTGGGTCCCCTCAGCCTCCCAGGATCTCATTGTTTCTGAATGCAGGGTGCACTTGGTGTGGCCGTTGTTTGTAACCTGATCTCTCTCTGCCTAGACACTCAACCTATCCGCCTGTGAAATCTGATACAGCTGCAGCGTCTCTACACTCTGTCTGCAGCCCTGCTAATCAATGGTTGATGCGACCCAACAGTCTCAATTTGTCTCTGCAACTTTGCCATCATTGTTTGCACTCCTTTTTCCTGCGTTGTAATTACTGTACGTTTGCAAATAAGGAAAGCAGAGATGATAAGGGCAGGCAATTTGTCAAGCAGAAAAATAAGATGGAGAGAAAAATGTTTCCACCTAACGAGTTATTCTTTTGGTTTGTTTAATGTAGTTTTGAAACCCATCCATCCGTTTTCTGCTGCTTATCTGGAGTCGGGTCACGGTGGAAGCAGGTTAACCAATGTAGCCCAGGGTTTTCATTCCCCTGCAATGTTTCGTAGTTCCTCCTTGGGGACCCCCAAGCATTCCCAGGCCAGATGAGATGTATATTCCCCAGTGTGTTCTGGGTCTACTCCGGGGCCTCCTATCATTTGGACGTGCCTAGAAATCCCTCAATGGAAGGCACCCAAGAGGCATCCTGATCAGATGCCTGGACCACCTCAGCTGGCTCCTTTCAATGCAAAGGAGCAGCGGCTCTACTCTGAGCTCCCTCTGGATGTCTGAGCTCCTTAGCCTTTCTATAAGGGTGAACCCAGCCACCCCACAAAAGAAAATCATTTCAGCCGCTTTATTCGCAATCTCATTCTTTCAGTCACTACCCAAAGCTCATGACCATAGTTGCATGGCAGAGAACTACGGCCTCACACTTGGAGGTGCTGGCCCTCATCCCAGCCACTTCACACTCAGCTACAAACCGTCCCGATGCACGCTGCAGGTCATGGTCTGATAAAGCCAACAGAACCACATCGTCTGCAAAAAGGAGAGATGCGATTTCTTACGTCCCCAAACTGGACACACCCCTCCCCCCGGCTGTGCATTGAAAGTCTATCCATGAAAATCATAAACAGGATAGTGACAAGGGACAACCCCGGTAGAGGTCAACACCAACTGGAACTATGCTTGACTTACTGTCAAGAATATAAACACAACTTTCACTCAGCTTATATAAGGGCCAATGGGCCAATGGTGCCCATAAGGCTTCCATCTTCAGCTTGACAGCCTCCGTCACCACTGTTGTCACCAGCAGGTTCTCAGGTTGCCGCCACGACAGGCACCCACAACCGTTTGATGGCATGTCCAAACAGCTGCCTCCACAATGGAGGCTTTAAACACTCATATTCCTTGTCCACAACCTCCCCTGGGATGCAGAGGAGTTCTTCCAGAGGTGTTAGAAGCCTAAAATGGTTATTTGATGAATCAATTAGTCGATCAGTCAGTGAATTTATCATGCAACATTGTCAAACATTTATTTTTCCCAGCTTCTTAAACATGACGGTTTGGTGCCTTTGTCTGTTTTATATCATTGTGAATTGGGTGTGGACTGTTGCTCCGTTGGACAGAACGAGCAATTTCAACATGTCATTTTGGGCTCTGGGAACTTGTGATGCACAATTTTCACTATTTTCTGACATATTACAGTCCGAACAACTAATTGACTAATAAAAAAAATAGCAATTGACAGATTAATCAATAGCAAAAGTAATTATTTTTGCAGCCCTGCTATAATGTGGTTTAATTGCACATATTTCTCAAACCTGCACTTGAAAACCATCACGAGAAGATACAGACTGCACTGTATTTCTCCTCATTGCCTGGTCATTTGCAGGAGGCGTTTTCCTTACACTGTCAGACTATTCAGGGTTTTTCTTCCTTTCACTCACTCTTATTGTTATCCCCTCTTGGTATTAGATGAGGTGTGTGAGAGTGTGTGTTGTGTGCAAGCATGCGCTCATACGTGCATGTGCGCATGCGTGCATGTCTGAGCAATTTGATTTTTCTCTTTGTATGCGTGCGAAGCGGACGTGAAGGCATGTGCCTTTTCTCTCCCGTCCCTCCTCTGTTCAGCCCCGGCAAGGTCTGAGCAGGGCAAGAATAAAAGGGGAGCAAAAGGAGGAGAAAGTGCTCCCACAGTTGATTTGGCCATTGTGGGGGGAGGAACACTATTCCCATTGATGCTGTGGACGCATGGCTGAAACCCCCAGAAGCTTTAGGAAGGGAGCTTATTCAAGGCTTGTTGTGACCCGGAGGACTGGGTTGGAAGATGGGTGTTGAGCCCATTGTGGGGACGGTGGGAACATTGTCCCTGCTCCACTGCTTTAATACCACTCTGAACCACTGGCTCTGTGAGCTGGATGGGCTCTCAGGTTGTCAGTTTTTGCTTTACAAGACACTAGAGAGGTCTCATATGTTAGAGGTCTCATGAATTTCCAAAGTCCTCAAAAAGATCTGAGAAACATTTTCCTGGAGGCTCCCATTAGAAAATCTCTTGTGCTGCTTAATTCAATTCATAAAGCTACATAGTTAAGAGTCGAGCTGAACTTTGTATCAGTATAATATCTGTTATGTGACTTCATTTCCTCTTGAACTTTGTAATATGGTGGAATAGTTTAAATATGTGCTTTTTGCGGCGGCATCGTAGTTGAGTAACACACATTTTGAGACAAAAGGGGAAGCAGTGTGACGTTGTTATACCGCTGCAAGAACAGTTTGTGAGGAGGTCAGTGATCAGATCCTAGTCCTACCAACAATCAAGTGGAGATAGCCCAATATAACAAATTGCAAATTTACCTCAAGGGGTTGATCTAATCTAAAATCACCAATGGTCATATTGACTGTCACATCGAATCAATATCCAGCACAGGTGACAAATCCATCCTGAGCCTCCAGAACAGCTTTAACGCTCCTTGTCACAGATTCCACTGGAGTGACGAACACCATTCCTCCAGCACGCGTTCCCTCATTTGGTGTCTTGATGATAGTGGTGAGAATGCGCTGTCTGACACTTTTATCTCATAGCTGTTGAGTTGAGTTGAGATGTGGTGACTGTGAAGGCCACAGCATAAGAATGATTCACATTATTTTCATACCGTGATACCTCCTGGTCTCAATGGAAGCATCTGCATTTGTTATGTTTCTCCATTTAATCATTCTTTTTTTTTTTAAATCCTGGTATTTGGACAAAAATGTTTGATACATAAATTGGAATACTAAAATGTTTTAGTGCAAAACAGAAACGAAATTACAAACATTTTACTTTAATATAATGACATATCTCTCGCATACACTTTCAACTGTGGAATTCATAACAGTCCATAAGAGCCACTGTGTAAAATAAGTGTTGTTAAGTGACTTCATCAAACACTTACTTTTGCTTTGTATCCTCATTATTCCTCTCAAGGATCTCTGGGGTTCAGGTATTTTACTTTGAGAAGCCCCATCGTATAATTATTTAAGAAACCCCTCCAAATGGAATAAGGCTAATTTTTAGCCCGGGGGACCGTCTACAATGGTTATATCTCTCTTAAATGGAGTGAGAGAGTTAAAGTCTGTGCTTAGTGAAGTTACGGGTTTGCAGCAAACCCTCCAAACAACACCTGGATTAGGACACAGCGGCCACTCCTGGAATATTTATCCAGCTATATACTTACACAGTGATTTAAATATATGCTTTACCAATGTTGCTATTGTGTTTGTGGATTATTTCAGGGTGTAAGAGGCTGTCATGATTCAGTGTGTCATCTGGACAATGGCAGCTGGTTTGGAGGCCATTAGCTAAAGCAGATCAGAGTTCAGAGTGAAGTGTTTACTTTAACTTTTATTAGCATTGGTTTCTTTCCAGTATTAGACTTTGATTAACTGCCTCTGAGTGGTATAACTGGCTCATTAGAGAGCACAGCACATGCATCTCTGCTGGTCAGCAGTCTGGTAAAGTGCCTGTTTGTTTGCATATCCATGTGTTTGTGTCCATGTGTGCACATGTGTGTGTCTGCGTTTTTATATATATATATATATTTGCAGTAATGACCAGACAGTTGGTCTCTGCTTTCACTGTTACCCATAACCCTGCATCCCTGTCGCACATGTAATTGGACAACCACATGTCAGGCTGTGATTTGCAGCATGAGCCTAATGACTTTGCAGCAATAAATATGATGAGAGAAGTTGTCTCTCTGTCAGATGTTGGCTGGGAATGTATTGCAACGGCTAAATTCACCGGAGAGTAGAGGGGGGGCTGGTGGGCGAAAGCTGTTTTTTTCCATCTCCTCCTCCTGAGAAGTTTTGTCCCCAGCACCGGTTTTTGCCTGATTCTTGCCTGATCCTCACACATTTCCTCTCAACTCTGTCATAATTGAAATTAAAATTTTGCAATAAGGCTGGGCCATATGACCTAAATACTTTTGTCATGATGAATTCTCACATTTACCCAGGTTAATGATAAACGTAACAATGATAATAAAATGCATGGTGTTTTCCACCGCTGTCGCCTCAGCTCTGATTTGTTTTGTCCCGGTTAATGATTTTATGACCAGTTAGAGATTAAAAAACTTCTTTTATGTCACTGTAGTTGTTCTCAGTTTAATAATATTTGACCCAAACAATTTATTTCACTTCAAGATTGACAGTGATTATAATTGCATTCATTCAGTTTGTTGTCTAGTAAAAAAGAACTTCACCAAAACAAACTGTTCTTTGGGAAATTTCATCGCAAATCAGTCTTTGTTTCTCCTCATCTGGTTTTCCTCCTGACACGGGACCATGACCGCTGTCCCATTACGCTGTCAGCCAACAGTAAAAAGCAGAGCAGAGGATGCGTCACAAAGAGTCTGCCATTTAAACTACTTTTCCTGTTTCCTTTGCTGTGACAAGTTCATCTCTCATTGTCAGAATCCAGAGCCTCTAAATGTTTCATGCTGCACGTGTTATTACCGACTCTGACCCGAAGACACAACGCCTGCATGTCGGATAATTACGTACCTCCTCGGCTGAAAATAACCTCTGGTTACCTGACGTTCACTGCAACAGTTCAACAGATTCTAACTTGATATTGTGCTGATTCCATAATATCATCTTTCTTGATATATCATTAATACAATATTCTCAATTCAAAATAATCACCAGCAACAGTATCGCCCACAATCTGCTTTCTCTGGTGAAAACCTCTCCGGAAAATCAGCTATCAATGTGTGTGTGTGTGTGTGTGTGTGTGTGTGTGTGTGTGTGTGTGTGTGTGTGTGTGTGTGTATAAAAGACAGCATGATCCTGAACTGAGGAATGAGTAGCAAAGGGAGGCAATAGAAGAGACCATATATTATATTGTGTGGCCTATCTCACATCTCAGATGCCAAAACACCTCAGCATTTCACTGAGAATCAGACTATGCTATTATTCATTGTCTGTATTTGATAGCTTCTCCTATTTGACCCGGGTAACAATGCACGCCTAGCTTTACTGCAGCTTAACCCGCCACACATTCAGGAGAAATTATTCCACTGCATCTTTTGACCTTTTTCTTTGGCCCTTGCCAGAAATCTCTTGGACTTAAGCCAACAGAGAGGAGTTTTTCTCCAACCAGTGGCTGATTTGTGATTCGTGTTGTGTGTGTGTGTGTGTGTGTGTGTGTGTGTGTGTGTGTGTGTGTGTTTCTCTGTGTGTGTGAGAGTTATAGGCTCATTCGTGGAGTTGAGGCTTGCAGGGGGCTGGTGCTGCAAGAGGAGCCTTAATCAAGAGCTCATTAGTTAACTGGTGGTGAACAAGGAGAACATGTACGACCACACGTCTCTGATATGAGTGTAACAGCAAACCCTTTGAGTGTGGACCCCTTAAGAATATGACCCTAGTCCTCATTTGATGTCTGACTGCAGTGCATTACACAAAGGTAGCTCTGTCTGTCACCAGTCTGACAAACAGGAGTGGAAAAAAAAATGCTTAAGTCAACAAAGTGGAACAAAAACTACCATCCATGTAAGTTTCAGCAACTCAAGCATCAAGTGTTGAAGTGCGAACAGGTTTTTTTTTGTTTCCCACTACGTCCACAGCACCGCTGAGTTTGGTTCGTGGTTGGCTTTGGTTACTATGACGATAGAAGTGGCTCTCAGCGGGGGGGGGGGGGGGGGGGTCTGTTTCAGACTGGGGCAGACAGAGAAAGAGAGGAGTGTGACAGTGATTAATGTCCTGGCAGAAACAGAGACAGTCGACTCTTAGGGCCCCGTCGCACCGAGTATTGAGAGGCATGCCGGCCCCTTCAACCAACACTGCACCTCAGTTTAATCACAATCATGTGAATTATTTATTATACAAAAATCTATTACTCTTTCGACTTGGCGGATGAAAGCCGGAATAAATTGAAATGTTGGATTAAGCCGAGAAGGAAATGAGATTCACCTGTGTGTCTCCTGAAATCAGTCCTCGCTATCCGGCTGATTTATGGCAAAACATTTGTCTCAGTGTCTGCGTCAGTTTGCTCGCCTCTTATTCTGGAACACATCAAACGAGTCGGCGTGGCCCTTTCCTGGGCGGCGTGGGGAGAGGGGGCTACTAGTCAACTGTTGAGAGTCCCATGGCGCTCCGGCTTCTGTGCAGCCTGTTAACAAGGAAGCGAGGTGATGGAAGACTGGAGGCCAAACGTCTGCATGATAGAGATAAGCAGCCATCCGTGCTTCTTCATTCCACTGCCCCCCCACCCCCCACCCCCCAACAAAAAACACTCCACAAACACTGAGTCTGGATATTTGACCAGCAGGGTTTAGACGATGGAAAGCATATAGGATGTCCCTTATATTGCATTATATGGATAGTCTACACCTGCACGTACAACCACACACACACATACACACACCTTCTTCTCTCGTCATATTGGACACACTTTTGTACAAAGAAACAACCTCAGAGCTTTTCTGTGGTACCTATTCCTCTTTCATGTCCTCCCACCTGGATCTCAAGGTCCATTAGAGCTGCTTTTGAGGATCCTGGTCCCTGTCTGGGTTTCCGCACTTCATTGTACTTTCCCTCCCCCGCCCCCTTTCCTCCACCGCTGCAGCTGAAAGGAGCCTCTGTCGCGCTGCTATAGTGCATAATGTGCGTATGTGAGCACCGTGTATCGCAAGTAAAGATTGTCATCAGAGTGGGAGAAAAAGCTTCTTCTTCTTCTTCTTCTTCCTCTCCAGTGACCTCTACCTCCACCTGCCCCCCACCCAC